>NW_024884697.1:5852702-5959767 GCF_019232065.1 Centrocercus urophasianus | reverse complement strand
TTCCTGCTTTCCTAAGCTCTGTTGTGGCCATTCCTATCTCTAAGTTGCTGAACACAGGGTATTTGCTTGTAAGAAGTGCAGTCATATCTGTCAAAGACTATAAGACTGTATTCTCTCATATGACATAATAACTGCGCAAACAGCACTGAGGCTCCAAAATAGAACAGCTTAATTGGTTTGCTTTCCCTGGGAGATGCAGCGCCAGACAATGAACCACAATGGTTTAAATCTATGCTGAACAATAGCTTTGTCTAGAAGTAGGACATTTTTAGGCAGTGGAAGAACATTTGGGGTAGAACAAGATAACATTTTTCAGATGGATAGCTTCTTTGCTAATAAATGCAGTTTCAGGCTAACTAAAACTATCCACAGACTCAGGCTGACTTCAACTAATGTTTTCTGCTACACAAAAAGGGGAGCCAGTCTTTCTTGACAAACCAGGAAAGCTCATTTTTATCATTTCAACATTTAAATTGCTCAAGAAACAATTGTGTCATAAAATTTAGCTTGATTATATTTCTTTATTTTGAAAAGCATAGCCCTAAATTAAGCAAAATATGTCATTTTCTCTCCAGACCAGATAAATTCTTCCACCTTTGTGACAGAGAAATTAAAAATTGCAGAGGGAACTTATTTAGACTTTGCACATGGATCTGATCTGGGACTTTGCTTGTTTTTTCCACTGCTTTGGTGTGTGACCAAAGTGCACAGCCAGCAAGCTTATCTGATAAAGCCAGTTGTACCAGGGTCTCTCTGAAATAAGCCCTGGCTATGTGACAAATACATGTAGTGGAGTTCTCCTCTAGCAGCCTCACACTGCAGAGCTGATTTATGGTTTTGGTGCATGTGGTTCAGTCTGCAATCTGACATGGTCGCACATAAGCTGCCCAGCCAGGCTTGAACACTCCTCTTTTCTCAACTTGCCTGTGTGATATGGGGAAGGTAAGAGGAATGGGGATCAGCTTTAAAAGTCAGAGATTGATGGAGCTGCCACCAGTGTGTCTGCATTCACTGTCTGTGATCTGTCAAAAGAAAACTTACTGAAATAATTCTTGCTAACAGACAAAATATGCATTTTTCAGGCAATCTAATGTTTGAGAGGCCTCATTAATAATGGTTGCAAAGCATGGAGAAGGTATAGCATCTATCTGTGGGTCACAAGGCATTTTGCAAGCACTATCTGAGCTTCGGGAGATAAAAGGGAAGAGATTATTCCAGGACTGATTTTCATAGAGGTTTCATGGAGGTGCCTGGAGAGACTGTAAAAAACATCAAAGTAGATTAAGAGTTTTAAAGGCAGTGGGGTTCAGACACCTGACTTGCTATTGCATTTCACAAATCAGTCAGAAAAAGAGACATTCGAACTAAGCAATTTCAGGTGTCTGATGTACTTTATGCTGCCCCTGCATTGCTCTGCAGTCCATGGGAGGGTGAGGGAGGGAAGAAGCTGAATTACAGCCATGCTCTGAATCACTCTCAAGAGAACTCTCTCTGACAACATGGCCAGTATTGTAAGGTTAGAGATCTGCCGGTCAAACCAATGTTCACCTGCCCCAACGTCCAGCCTCAACCAAGTAGAAGAAGGAAAAAACAAAGCAAGTTTGGAGAGCTCCTTCCCCAGCATATCCTCTGCTAGCCAAGGATCACTATTTTGGCCACTTCCTGATTTTGTCATGCTTAACAACTCTTTATGGACTTTTCCTGTGCCAATTTGCCTAACTCCATTTCCAACCTATATACTTCATTGGCTTCAGTTGCTTCCTCCAGTGATCTTTTCCCTATTTTTGTAATGTAAAGCTGCTTCTCCTTCTAAATATGCAGCCTCAGAGTGTCATTGCATAGTCCTAAGTCCTGGTGTTATACAATGAAATAACAACAAAAATAAAAATAATCATAATAATCCTTCTTTATTCACCATCTCTGTATCCTTCATGATTCTGTACTCTTTGATCATATCTTCCCTTTGTCATCTTTCCGAGTCTGAATGCTCCTTATCTATTTAGTCCTGCAATGTAGGAAATTGCTTCCTACATATATAGGGAGCAGGTGGTTGCGGCTTAATGCAAGATTCTGTATTTGTCATTGAGGATTCGTTCTCCTTGCCCAGTTTTGAAGTACAACCACCTTTGAAATGGCACACAGTAGGCACTGAATTGTGCCCAGTGCCAGGATTGAGCAGGGAGGGGAACATGAAGTGTTTTACTTTATGGAGGAATTGTGTAAGGCAAAAAATAATAAGTACATTCAAATATACTGAAGTTGATTCCAATTATTATCTCAATGAAGTAAGAGGTTTTTCATATCCGCAATTTGGTTATGCTGTGGTTGTAACATCTCAGCTGTTAAAGTAGCACTTGTGGTCTTCCCCTGGCGCCCTCTGTCTGTGGTTCATGGACAACTCAGGAAAATCAATGCCCCCCCAGTGAGCACCCATGTGCTGCCATTGGCAGGAACTTCCCAGCTGAAGTACAGCTGCCCCCAAAGACACACAGACAGTTTCACAGGGACATAATGAGCATTGCTGAATAGCCAAATATCTCTTTGTGTGATGTCAACTTGCTCATGTCCAACATGGCTGTTGTTGCTGTTTCACCACTAACTCTAAGCAGCAGCTCTCAAAAAATGAGGCTTGGAGCCTGGGATGAGATTTTCCTCTAGCTACCAAATGCAGAGTTCCTACAGTGCCAAAAGTGTGTGAAGGGTGATTTAGATTACCCAATCCAAGAGCCTGATTCAGTTGCTCAAACCCAAGCTGCCATTTGAGAAACTCTTCTGGCCTTGCATCTCTGGATGAGGTGTATCTGCTTATCTGGAACTCACAGACCACAAAAACTCTAGATCTTTCAGGGGAAGCCACAGATCATGTATTTTTTTAGAAGCCTTGTAGACCAGAAGGTATGCTAATGCATTCAGGTCTCAGTTCATGATGTCCTTAGTGATCATAGCTCTCATGAGGCCCTTAGGAAATGTAGATTCTCAGCTTTTTTTGTGATCTGTCCAAAAATACATGACAGAATCAAAATAACTCAAGGTTGGCAACTGCATCCACAGTGGGGATACGTTTCTCAGTTGCTCTCCTATGTTCTGGTGCTGTTCTCAGAAGTTGTGTGTAAAGCTGCCCGAGAAAAACTTTCTTGAACAATTCTACATGCTGTCTTTTCCGAACCTATTGCATTTTTTTAAGTTGCCTTTCACACAGAATCACAGAACCACAGAATCACAGGGTTGGAAGGGACCACAAGGATCATGAATCTCCAATCCCCCTGCCACATGCAGGGCCACCCACCTCCACATTCAGTATTAGACCAGGCTGCCCAGGGCCCCATCCAACCTGGCCTTGAACACCTCCAGGGATGGGGCATCCACAACTTCTCTGGGCAGCCTGTTCCAGCACCTCACCACTCTCATAGTAAAGAACTTCCCCCTGACATCCAACCTGAATCTTCCCTCCTTCAACTTAAAACCATTTCACCTTGTCCTGCAGTTATTTACCCTTTCAAAGAGTTGGCAGAACTAGAGGGAACAGTAGAGGGGAAAAATAAAGACTTTTCCACCCTGGGGAGATAACTGTTGAAAAAGAAAGAAAGAACAAGGAAAAAGGTTAGATTGTAATAGTGAGTGGTGAAGCATGTCCTAGAGATGTGGAAGAGTGATGCTGAAGGTGTCCTGTGCAGTCCTCCTCCAACCACTCAGCACTCTGCCTACTGGGGCAAAGCTTTCTTCCAGATTTTAACTAAAAAGTCATAAATGTCTCCCCATTAAACATTTGTCAAAACTGGCCTATTCTTCCAAAAAAAAACCCTGTAAATCTTCTTTCTACAGAATATATGTATTTAAGAACATCATAAAGATGGTTTTCTAGGTGACCTACAAAGGGAAATGGCCCATGTGTGTGTGTCCCTTCATTCCTCCAGCCAGTGAAACCAGTTACATAAGCAGAGCAGTAGGCAAATGACTGAATTATCACAGATTAGCAAAGTTATTGCCATTAAATTAATTAAAATTACTATGTTTTATGTTATATTGAAATGTGCTGGAAGCATGCAAGTATCTTCATTTCAAGCTAATGAGTAGCAATTTGTTAAGCCACGATATCTTAATTTTTTGCAGTCATCTTGTCTCCATCCTCTTCTTGAGGAAAAAACTGTAATATTTGACAGTGACAGGTGACTGCTTCAGTGACATAAATAAAATCTGAATGTCCTTGGTGCTTGACTCAGAGCAAACCAAAACAGCCTTATGAAATGAAGCAGACCATATATTTTAAAGTTCACAGTTATCAGAAACATTGAAGATGTTTAGAAGAACAAAAGAAAATCAGAGTTGTTCTTTCCTGGGGTTGAATGCTCCTTATGTTTTGTTTCATTCATGTCCAGGGCCAGTTCAATGGAGATGCAAATGTCAAGACCACCACAGAGACTGTCCTTGAGGGTCTCATATGCCTTCAAGAGTTGTTTTACAATAGCCCAAACCATCTACTGCAACCATCAAGCAGGATTCTCACTGCTTCAGCTGATGGCTTAGGTGGCACTGAAGTCTTGTGATACAATCCAAAGCAGTAGGGACCTCCTAGAATGTAGTGTCAGCCACTATGTAGCATTCTTTGAGTGTTTTTCTCTCAGGTTTTATTCATGTACCATCTGTTTGCTGCATGTTTTTTGTTAGGGGTCTCTAATCACCCCATGTCACCTGCCTTCCCCTCTGCCTTTCTGAGCCTTTTGCCCACCTGTATCAGTGAGAGGGCTGTTAGGAACTGTTGGGGACCAGCCCCATTCAAAGAGATGAGCACTTTGATTTCCAGGCTCTTTTTCCCTTGTGCCTCTGTCCTCTCCACTGAATAAACCCAAATATCCCACCATATACCTCTATAACTGCCTGTTTTTCCTGGCAAAATGACTGTGGCCCTCATGTGCTTTCTGTCCCTGTGGTGAATCTCGATGTTGTAGAAGGAGAGAGGTACAATCAAGGAATGTGTGTCAGCTCCAAAATTGTCCCAAAATTGTTTTTGATTAGTAAACAGCACAGAGGGGGGTGAGACACTGGAACAGGTTGACCAATGAGGTTGTGAATGCCCCCTTCTTGGAAACATTCAAGACCAGACTGAATGGGGCTGTGAGCAACCTGGTCTAGAGAGAGGTGTCCCAGCCCATAGCAGGAGGATTGGAAATAGGCAATCTTAAAGATCCCTTCCAATCCAAACCATTCTATGATTCTATGATTTCATAGAGTCATTAATGTTGGGAAAGACCTCCAAGATCATCTAGTCTAACTGTTGACCCATCACCACCATGTTCACAGAGCCATGACCCTCAATGTCATAACTACCCTTTTCTTGAACACCTCCAGTGATGGTGACTTCCCTGGGTAGCCTGTTCCAGTTGGGCCTTGGTATTTATTTTACAGTGTAGAAACTGTGCAAAAATAGGGAGACAACAAGACAGTCCTTCCTCAGGTACGTGCGTGGCACCTCTCATGTATGGGACTTATTTGTTGAGTTTGGTGGGATCCTCACACAGATGGTTTCTTAAGTATGGAAAGAAAGGAAAAAAAAGATGCGAGTGAACATTGCTGTGAGAGGGACCACACCAGAGAGCATAGCACATGTGTCATTTTAGCAGTCTCTTTGTTAACAAATAAGTTGGTCATCTTGACTTTACTTGTTGTCTGGGCTTTGCTATAGGGCAGCTCTCTGATGAAGAGTATAACACTACTGGAAATTCTTCAAGGCTGAAGGAATTAAGGACACTGGCTTGAGCCCAGGATTGAAACAAAGATTGCTGTGGGGCTCAAACCTGTTTTTAACAAGTGAACGTAGCCTGCCAGATCTGGTGAGAGATTAGCAATTTAATTATACAGACCTTGGCTTCCTGCTTTCCACTAAGTGCCTAAGACCCCTCTAAAGAGGCCCATTATGTTGCCTTTTTTTTCTTTTTTTCTTTTTTTTTCACTTTTACATTAACTAGACATTTCAGAGCAGCACAAACACGGGGGTTCCTTTGCAGAGGTCTTGGGGTTTTATAACTAAGTGCCTCCTGATGGATCTGTCAGGGTTACCCGGGAGATCAAAACCTGTCACCCTGAAGCGAGCATTAGCTATATTTCCAGAGGCACTCCCTGCAAGTGCTTTCCATTTGTCCCCTGTTGAACTCATCAAGGAGCATTCAGGCTTCTCTTGGGTAGCTAGAGGACACTTAGAGAGCAAGGCAGAGCTGGCATGCAGGCAGACAGCTCTGGGACAGAAAGCTTTGGCTGGAGCCTTTGGGCTGAGTGCTGCTTCATATGGGAAAGAGGGAAGAAGAGACAATCTGCAGAGAAACATGTGACATCCAAACTGCTGAGCTCCTAGAGTTCATCTGAAATAGCAGATAGGCTCCACTAGGTACTCGTTGATCCACAGGGTTTGGATCCTACCTCTTTTTTCAGCAGAATTCTTGCTAAGGAGCATAGTGCGCAGGCACCATGTCCTTTTAATAGGTATCTTCCTGATAAATGCCCCAGAAAAGTGGTGATTTCTGGGTCCTCTAAGCATTTATACATGGATAGGGAAAAGATCAAACACCAAAGCATCAGGCTGCTGCTGCTGCCAGCGATGTTGGCTGTCTGTTTTACCTGAAATTCTTTAAAAGCAAAGTGAGAATATCTACCCTGCAGGCAGCACAGGAAGTGCTGTGAGGATGTAATGGAGCATAATCAGTGACAGATTTGTCATCTCTATTCCACCCCATAGAGCCATGGCATGAGGAAGAATTACTGCTGATTGTTTCAGCCAAGCACTGCCATGGAGGAGATTGCTGCCTCTTCAACCTATTTCTACGTCATGTTATGCCATGCTTCAGTACTTTTATTTTCATCTGTCATTTGTTCCTTGGGGTCATTTGGGAGGTCTCACTTGGGTAGGAGAAGAACATACAATAGTGCAGAAGCAGTTAAGGAGGTGTTACTATCTCCAGAAAGCCTATCTTGTATGATCTGATCACATCTCCAGAGGTAAACCAAACTCTAGACTTGATACCAGAAAGTCATTTTTCCATATCATATTGTCCTGTTGCTTCCAGTCTGCCTCCTGGATCAACCTGGGAAATTCAATTAATGCATCATTTGGTTGTATAGGTGTGCTGGCAACTCTTTGCTCTGCAAAAAGTGGACTTTGTGATGACAATGGACATAAAAAAGATGTTCTCTGGCTCTTCCCAAACTAAATCTCTTCCTCGGACTACCTGTAGTGGCAGGATAGCAGAGTGGCAGAGCCAACCAAAGAGTCCCTTCCTATCTCCTGGCTCTTACCAAAGCTTTGAGGAGGGGATTCATCCTACTGAGCTGCTAAGGCTCTCTCCAGCAGTCCATGGAGAGAATGCCTGAATGCCCACAGGATGAATGGCCTTGTTTTAAAAGTCCTTGTTGATCTCTGTTGACCATGGAGAACAAAACAAGGCCACCATAAGCCAATACAACCCCCTGCAGGTTGCTCAATGAGGGACCTTTACAGATGCCAGACTTGGTTTGGAGAAGGGCATTCCCAGGAGTATCACAGTTCCTGAGACCTTCCTAAAGCCCTGATTCCTCCAACTAAGTCATTACCTGACAATACCAGACTTGGCATGAAAACAGAAGATTTTTGTCCTTCACTAGTGTTGGGAAAAGAAGTACAAAGAACTATAGCAAAAGTAGGAGCAAAGAGAAAGGACTCAAAAAGTATTCTTTTCTTTTTTTAATTCTATAGTTGAAGACTGCCTGTTTTTTAGGGAAAAAAAAAAAAAATCATGCTGAGGTCTGATTCATGTTTTTTTAATGCCTCAGAAGTCTGCAGTGTCATTCTCCTAGTTTGGCACCCTAATTCAAAGTGGAATACGTAAAGCCATAAGGAGTGTGTCAAGGAGTTTCTCTAGCTTTCATCATCTTTTTTTTCCTGTGAGCAGATACCATCCTTTTACAACTGAGTAGCAACATGTAAAAAAGAATAGAGGGAAGGGCTTGAGAATAAAATGTTGGAAATGAAAAAGTACATGAGGATGCGGCGCAAGCTCCCACGGCTCTGCAGACACTCACGGGTGCCGGCCGAGCTCAGGGGCTGTGCACCCCTGCCCAAGGTGAGCTGGGAGCGTGGGGGTGAAGGTGGGTGCTGGTGCAGTGGGGAATCGGGAGAGGGTTCTGTTTTAGAGTTGTGGAAGGACTCTCCCAAAGATGAAATGCTCTGAGGATGAAGGAAGGAAGGGGATGGAAAGAGGGATGGGAAGGTGAGGACCTCTTCCAAGAAAGGTGGAGACCTCTGGGACATCCTCTGGCCAGGTTAAATGAAAGACGGCTTTGCTGTGATTGCTTTGAGATTGCTTTGCAGCTGAGAACTGTGGTTATTTATTCTGGAGGAGAGGGAGTTGAAAGGAGACTCCATCACTCTCTGTAACTACCCAAAAGGAGGTTGCAGTGTGGAAGGTTTTGGTCTCTTCTCAGGTGATAAGTGATAGGAGGTAAAGAAATGGCCTCAAGTTGCAACAGAGAGAGATTTATATTGAACATTAAGAAAAAGTTCTTCACAGAGAGTGTGATCAGGCATTGGTGTGAGTCCCCATTCCTGGACGTATTTAAGAGATGTGTGGATGTGGACGTGGTTTTGTTGTGAAATTCTGTAGGTCAGGATGATGCTTGGACTTGATGCTGAAAATTTTTTCCAATCTAGATGATTCTATGATCCTGTGTGTTTCAAAATGGGGTACTGAGAGCTGTCAGGAATAGTTTGGAAGGTGTCCTCCCTGATCTCTAATGGTGGTCAGGAGGAGTGCAGGTTTCTGCTCCAGTCTGCCTCTGGAGAAGTTCTCCCACCCACTGGCTATTAACTGTGCAGCCTCATAAATAAGGGGGTTAAAATCCCTGCTCTACTCTATCTCCAGACATCTCTACAACATTTTATGTTGTACATGGTTTAGAAGTATAGGACATTGGTTCTTTTGGAGTCATCAAGCCTTTACAAGCTGAAATTAATATGTCATGTAGCAAGAAACATTGCAAATGTTGCTAAATGCGCTGTCGTACTGGTGGTGTCCAGGTAGTGTCCTGTCATTGCCTGGAGGTGATTTCTGTGAGCCCCGTGCAAAGTGAGCTGGAGGAGGAAGCAGGGAGGGCAGTGAGAACAGCACACTGTGTGCTGTGTTCACTGGTTGAGCCCTGGCCATGCAGAATGGTGGATGGGTGATATAATCCCTCTGTAAAAATCTGGGTGTTGTATGGATACCAGTGGCGTGGAGAGGAGGACAGCTGTCAACACCACTGAAAGAGGCATGTTTAGATTAGATAGGAGGGAGAAATTCTTTACTCAGAGGGTAGTTAGGGATGGTGATGGGATGCCCCATCCCTGGAGGTGCTCAAGGGCAAGTTGGGTGAGGCCCTGGGCAGCCTGAGCTGTGGGTGGCAAGCAACCCACAGCAAGTGATGGGAATTGAATGAGCTTTAAGGTCCCTTCCAACCCAACCACTATAATTCGCTGGGGCCCCAGCCCTCATGTGGTGCCAGGCTTTGAAGAAATCCTAACAGCAGAAATATGGGCACGCATCACAAGGGGACTGTAAATATCATTTGTAATTAACTGGATATTCTACAGAGGAGACTTTGTGCAGCACTGCAAAACATGGAACAAAGTTCAGCCTGTCCCTGTTACAAAACTCCAAATTTCCCCTTCCCCAATGCAGTGCCAGCAAACAGATGTGCTCTGTGCCTCCTATTTATGCGCTCCGAAGAAATTAACACCCCGTTAAGCTGCACAATGCAGCACATTTATTTTTATTTCACTGTACTGCTGCTTTTCAATGTTAACTCTGTACTATTTCATACTGGAATCAAATCCAAGCTAACACCAAGGACTGATTAAGTCAGTGGCCTAGAAAGCAATTAATTTTATGCAGCAGAAATAGAGCCTATATCTTAAGATAAAGCATTCTCCAAGTTGCAAAGTCCAGCATTTGATCCAGGTCCATCAGAGAAAGGACAGAGGGAGAAGATTTAACTGCCAAGTACCTGAAGCTGGGGCTGTGATTTTTCTGCAGACCCATTTTAAGGCAATAAACAGCTATATTTATATCTCTTGAATGTGCCTATTATTTCAAGATCTCACCCAAACGACTGCAAGTGACATGACAAAGCAGCACTGTAGGGATCCAAAAATGTATAAAAAGCAATTGATCCATTATAGATGCAGTCTTGGGTGAGCTCAGTCTATTTTTAATCATTTTAATAATGCAGCTGATTTGCTGCAAAAAGGAGATAAGTTGAAGGGGGATCCCAGCAAGCTGAATAATGGTCTCATGTGACTCAGTGGCATCTGGTCACATGCATAGCACAGCAATCTCCTAAGAAGTTGGCAGCAGTGTGGGAGCCTTACCCAGCAGGTCACCTTCAGAAATGCAAGGGCCCAGACACAAATGGGTGATGCTTCAGTGAAGTGAGGAGAGATTCTAGGATCATAGAATGGCTTGAATCAGAAAGAACCTCAAAGATCATCCAGTTCCAATTCCTCTGCCATGGGCAGGGTTTCCAAGCACTGGATCAAGTGCTAGATTAGGTTTTCCATTCTGGCCTTTAAACATCTCCAGAGATGGGGCATCCACAACCTCTGTAAGCAAAATGCATTAGGACATTGAATGGTGAGGCTGAGAAAAGTAGAATTAGAAAATAGATATTTTCTTTGTGTTTTTACATGAACTGTGTTGCATAAATTGCTGTCCTGGAGACAGATTTGAGGACATATGGGAGTCTTGATTCCTGCAGGTTCTCCTTGGCCACAACCCTATTTCTCTGGCTTAAACGGCCCAGACCCATATGAGCACCACTAGCTCAGCTCATCTGTGTAGAAGATGAAAGGACACCACTGTCATCCATCTTCATTGCCCTTTCTGTCCCTGGGGAAAGTCAGAGAGAAAAGTTGAGGTTTCCTCTCCACTTCCAAAAGCGGCCTTCAAATGAGAGTGGATGTGAGAAGGACAGGAGACAGATGCCTTCCAGCCACAGGATGGCTTTCAGGGCACTCAGATCATGAAAATAAAACAATGTCTTTGCTGCAGAGAGTGGTGTGGGCCCTGTAGGGAAAGAGGGACCACCCAGCAAGGAGAGAGCAATGCAAAGGGGACAGTAAAAACAGAAAGCAGCAGCCGTGCTCACGAAGGAGATGGGATGCTGGTTGAATACAGCAACAATAAAACAGAAATTATAGCTGTGATTTTTAAACATGAATGCCGAGCACTGCACGGCACCTGGGACTCTTCAGAGGCAGTGTGATCCCAGACTCCATTTTACTGACACTAAGCTTGCTTCATAAAACAGATACATCCAAGCTCAGGGCTGTAAAAGGGCTGGAGCGAGTCCTAATGCTAAACCTGCCTGGGCAGCTCGACTCCAGTCATCTTTTTCTTTCTTTTTAATATCTCAGGGCTGCTGGTGTTTCCCATCTGGGGACTTTCTTATCAAAACGTTTATCTTGTTGTCGTGTGGAAGTGGCACTTTTCCTGCATTACAGAGTTAGGCCAATCCCACTGCGGACAGGAGGTCAGGAATGGGACTCCCACGTACATTCTTCATCTGATGGTGCTGGCCAGCCCTGGCCTGGCAAAGCCATCCGCTGCAAAAAATAACTTCTCCATCCCATTAAGAGTGAGAGGATGGACAGAATCAATACAGCTCCAAGTCAAAGTACATTCCCCTCCATGGAGTTCCATCCCTTTAGGAAAAAGAGAAGACTTATGAATAGAGGGAAATAAAGGTGTATAAAACTCTCTTCAGAAATAATTTGTTTTTAAAATACCACACGTGCTACAAGACAGACAGGCAGCTCTTGGTCACAATTGTAAGTTGATTAAGCTATTGATCAGCAACCAGTGTATCATCACTTCTACCACTTGATCATGCATATACCTTCCATGCAATTCATCAGTAGTATCTAAATACCTGGCATCATCGCAGAGTCTGTGACACTGCTATATTCTTGGATTCAAAGGTCTTCATAAGGAACTTCTCAGAGAAGAGTTTCAGTTGCAAGGCTTTATACTTGCTCATGTTAAACCTCACTCACCCTCATTCCATAGATCTTCTTCACTTATCCCTCAAGTATCTTTGCTTTCCCAAAGTTCATCTTGCTTATTTAGTAATTTCTTTATATGGACCTCTTTTTAAAAAAAAACACTTCGAATTATAGTTATTGCCCTTCCTTGAGTTTTCACTATATTATTTCTGGAGAAAAGGGATCAGTAGATACTCTTCAAGATGTGAGTGAACCCTGGTTTTATTTGGTGGCATGATAAAATTCCCTCTTGTCCCTTGGTAACTGTTAATATTTAATTTGCTTATTCCACCATTACTGAGCAATTAAGTGACATTTCATAGAACTACAATAATCTCAACATCTTTCTCCTGAGTGAGCCCAGAACCCGTAATTTTGTATGTGAAGTTCAGTACATTTTTCCTGCTGTGAACATTACTCCAAGTTTGGCTACATTAAATTTAATTTGCTGCTTTATTGCTCATTCACTTACACTCATCATGCCTTGCTGCAGGCCTTTGTCCTTGAATATCACCGTATCACCTGAAAACTGTGCTTCCTCATTGCTCAGATAAAGAAGCATGTATTCAATCTCAGATGCCTGCAGAAACTCAAAAGGAAATGTCCTTGTTGCCTTAATTGCACAGATTTGAGGTTCACAGGAATCTCTTCTGGAGATACTGAGTCATAAATCAAAGACTCATTAAAGTCAGAAAAGACCACTAAGATCATCTAGTCCAACCATCATATCACCTGGTCCAACCATCATAGTCAGAGCTAGATTCCTTCTTTACATGAATTTGTTGCATTTCACCCTGGACATGGCTGTGAGATTGGACCAGAAGCTGATCTTTGCCCTCTGATGCAGCATTAGGTTAATACATTCATTGTAAAAATTATCACCCAGACCTTCAGCTGACATTGAAAATTACTGAAAGATGAGGTTGACTTATAGCTCCCTGAACCATGATGGAGGCAGATGGCAGCACTCTTGGCCAGCTGGAAGATACTATGATTCACCATCAGCTACAGTCAGAGGATTACTGCAGTCCACCTGGAGGAATCAGGTGGATGTATTTCTACGCCCACCATATTTTTTGTATGGAGGAAAGCTGAAACTGGAAGCAGGGTTTCAGAAGTTTGATGTTTCCCTGTCTTTCAAGCTTATGCTTACCAAGAGGACAAGACCTCCAACTTCACTATCCCCAGAAAGAATAGATTCATGCTTTGTTGCAGTACAGCTATTATTTGCTCTGAACAGAAGAGAAAATAGGGGAAAAAAATAAAGTGTAGAAGTCCAAATGGTCTTTTTCAAACCCTCACCTTGATTATTTACAGCAGAGTTCAAAAAGTTCCTTACTTTTCAGTTAGAAACATGGCTTGTCTGCCTGCAGCTGACTTTCCATTGCATAGCATTTCCACGGGCTGGGAAAAACTATGCCCCAAAGTAGTCTTCACCCACATTTATCACACACATTCATAATCCACATTTACAATTGTGCCCTTGCTAAATCAGTGGAGGTGATCCCAGGTCCCTTCTCTGGTGGGTTACATGACCAAGGCACACTTCTTGCCATGTGTAAAAATAATCTGTCTGTACTCATCAGACTCCTCAGCTTCATTCTTTGTAAGCTGGGCCAGTCCAAGCATAACATCCTGGGACTAATTAGGCTGAGATCTGTTCTTAACCCTTTCTTGTCTGTTTTTGGCTTTACCCACTAAAATTTTTCTTCTGGTGTTAGCACCCCTGTCTGCAAGCCAACCCTTCAGCAATCAGTAGCAGAGTGACTTCTTCCTACCATTACCAACCACACCATCCCTGAAATTGTCCTAGGAAAACAATTCTGGGACTCAGGGTGTCCATGCATAACATTTCATCTTTGAAAAAATTCTGAAAGACTTTTGAAAAATCTAATTTTAGCAAAAAATATTCCAAAAGTCTTCACTTTTCAGCTCTCTTCTTGTTTTCCCAAAAGGCAGAAGAAAACTAGGAAGGAAGTGAGTGGAAAAATGTGGGTGTAGAAGAACATCCTGTTCTGCAGAAATACTGTGGTGTGTTGTCAGATGGATACCCTGCTTTAAATAGAAGAGGTCTCATTCTTGCAGAGGCCAACATAATAAATTCTCAGGCGTTAGCAAAGATAGAAATAATGATTTATCTAATAAACTGTTTGGGTTTACTGCATTAAAGAGTTGACCAAGTTAGAGCTTCTCATTATTACATGGAATCTCATTTTTGTGTGCCCATGATACACGTGCACACTTCCACAGAGGGTTTAGGAATAATCCCTGGAGAGCTCAGCTAAATTCAGTTTATTGTATTTTGGTGGCTGTTTCTATAAGAAAGGTCATTTGGGGTAAGCCAGGTTAAACTGAGAGTTGGAAGAGAGTCAACGGGATAGAGTCAGATGTCCCTGATCTTTGTTGTGTGTGAAAACATTCTGTTTAGACCCAGTTCTGTGGTTCTCATTTGTGCTATCCATGACAATGAAGAGTCATGCTCTTTTTTTCTCATCCTCTACATATTTTCTAAAGTTTAGAATATTGCCTCACTGTGTTTAGTTCTGAATCTGAAACATTTAGTCACAACATACCATGCAGTCTAGGACTTGGGAAATTCCACAGAACTTACTTCCAGAAAACAAATTTTTCAATCAACAGCATTTTCTGACCACATTTCTGACCTTCTCTAAAGACAGCTAATACTCATCAGCAAAAGAATTGCTATGCTGAATATTAAGAGTGCAAGAGGTTAAGAGATGGTGCATCTCAGAGAGAATAATCTGTCTGATATTTACTTGTATGATAATGGAAATCACAGGCCACTTACATCTTCATCTGGGTGAGAATCTGCAAGCCCTTCTACCTCCTTGTCATCACCAGTGCTGCCTTTAGGGCCAACCGTTTCTAGACTGGCAATCAGGGAAACCATTATGTGTCCTCCAAAGCCATTTTCTTGTGCCTGCCACTATCTTCTCCATTGCTTTTGAAATATTAAAATTCATCTTTGTGAAGGGAAAAATGAGCCTGTGTTGGTATCAAAGAATCTGTCATGTGCACACAGTGTTCTGACCCTGGAAGACGTCTCCTGTTTATCTCTGTGACCAATGCAACACAGATACAGGGATAGTCAAGGGAACAAGTGACGTGGTCACCCTGAGTTATTGCCCAGAGAGATCCCACAGAAAAAGATATTTAATCACATGCTTCAGCAGTTAACACACAGCCTTTGTGAAATCAATGATGGGTGTGTAAAGGGAAGAAATGATCACTCACTTCCAGTACAGTGCAGTTCCAGTACAGTTCTTGTTGTGACCAGACTGGTTAGACAGTAGTGTCAGTTAGGGGCAGATAAATGCATAATTCAGTCGTCATGGATCTCTGTTAACTCATATTCACAAGCACATTCAAGCTCAAGCGGCTTGAGCACTGCTTGTTGTGGAGCAGAGATGGGGGAACTGCTAAATTACAGCCAGAGTTCTTGTACCCAGCAGGCTCTTGTGTAAGCTGTAGAAGCTTACTGAGATATCTGAATTTCCACGAGTCAGAGGAGATGAAAGCTTACCAGCAGTCAGGTCTTCTTCTGCAAATACTTTCCAGAGAGCAGATCACTGTGCAACTGTCTTCAGGAAAACCCACATGATGCCCTGCATGCCAGCTTACCCATCATCATACTACAGCCCTGGAGATTTTCAAGAAAAGAGCAGATGTCGCATTGAGAAACATGATCTAGAGCCATGGCAGGCATGGGCTGATGGTCAGACCAGATAACATTATTTGTCTTTCCAACTTCAATGATTCTGTGACTCTCTGAATACAGTTCCCTGAGTTTTTACCACCTCCAGTGCAGCACCCTCCCAACATATTTCGTGCTCATTAAAATACCCTCTGCTCCGACTGGTGAACACAGACACTTTGTCAAATCTTTAATGAAAGGGTGGCATGTGCATGATGAACTGCCTTGCTCTGCAGCAAGCACGTGTACTGTGCTGGCTTTATTTCTGGAGCAACCAACTTATTATCTGATGCAGGGCGTTGTGCAGATGAGAGCTGGTCCATCCGGAAAATGAATTACATGCTCTTCCTTGCTATTGGAACTATCCATCAAATCATGTCCCAAATGGTCTGTCACGTTGTTGTCTAGTAAAACTTTGCCATCAAAGGCAGCTACTGTTCAGATGCTGATGCTGGATGTTTGAAAATGTGATTTCAGCTATAACTCTAAGGACATTTAGTTAGAATTTATGACTTGAGGTCTCTCTAAGCTCCATCAACTCCATCCATCTAACACCTTTATAAATAATACTGATCTTCAGTTTCTGAAACCTGTAGGGCAGACTTCTGTGGGTTGTTTGGATTTCTTTCCTGGTGTCTGGAATACATCACATGCACAATTTCACTCTGAAATTTCATACTGCATGTACTTATTAAACAAATATAAAAGACTTTGGCAGAGTAATGCGGTACCATGGAAAGCAGTTTGGTGAAACTGGCCCAGTCTAGGGTCCTAGGAGATTTCAGTACCATTTCTTACCAAGTCTTCCAGTATTTGTCCTTTTTTTGCTTTGGTTTCTGTTCTATTTGGTCACAAGCCATCATTAATGAAAATCCTTGAAGAAATTCCCACTGGATTTAGCTTCGATGGGATCCAGATCCATCCATATATTACTGCTACATGAAGTACAATGAGAGCTGCAGCCAAGAAATGCTCAGCAAACAGCAATGTCACCTTTCCTCCATTGACTTAAGTAGGAGCAGATGTATGCAGGAAGACCAAATACTTAGGATCATGCTTTAACCTTCCATAAATATATAAAAGGAAGAGTCTTGCCCTGGAAAGAGCTTAGCTACCTCTACGGGGATGCTGCAGAGCTGAGGGGCTGAGCAGTGTGAGGACATCTCAGAGGGGTGCCAGTGATTTCGCAGGGTCCAAATCTCTAGGATTATGTGAGTTTTTTCCCCTTCGTACACAACCCCAGCAGTCACCCAGCACTTACTGTAGCTGACGCCTTGGGGAATGGGTAAGGGAATCTATTAATACCCTTAAGAAATAATTAGCATCCAAACAACTTTTGTTTCCTTGTTTTTTACACGTCTGTGCTCTCCCCTGTCACTTGCTACAGAGCAGAGCCTGATATGCTCTGACAAAGAGCTATTGATGGTGCGCTTGTGTGAATTGGCCCAGTGCTGGTCACAGCCAACTTCTGCAGGACCTGCTGCCCCCACTCTACAATACGCTCCAGTGTGCTGAGCCATTTGTGAAAGGTCAGAAATGAACAGAGAAATGGACTGGAGTCAAAAACAAGTAGTCCTATAAATATCAGTCATCGTCAAAAGCGGTTTATTCCATTCCTCCCCTCTCTCTCCCTCTGTGTGTCTCTCCCTCCCTCTGTTGTGGTTTCCCAGATATAACTCCATGTTTCTGACTGTGAAGCTCTGAAAGGGAAGCAGCACACACACTGCAGCTTCTGCTTCCATTTTGCACACATGGAATAATCCTCAGTCCCGCAAGCAGGACTGACAGCCAGCACCGAGTCCAGACATCATCTGCACTCAGATGCTGTATTTTGATTGCTCGGGTTTTCTTTATCTGTGCAAAACTCATTTGCTACAGCTTAAGAATTAGCTCTGGCTGCACACAGCTTGGATTGGGACTCCTGAGGGCTCTTCTCTGACTTCACAATGACTTTAGCAGCTAAATTAGAGGATATTGAAGTGACGCTGGAGCACCTACTAATGGATGTATTCGTAAGTAAGCTACAATTTCCTATTTAATGCAGGATGCTAGCAATCCAGGAGGCAGTATACAAAGTTAATGGTGTGTGCTAGGGTTGCATTCCTTCACATCTCCTGCTTAGCAGTGGATGCGGCTCTAGCAGCCTTGTGGTACAGCAAAGCCTCTACTGCAAATGCCAACATGTAAACTGAAACAGCATGACTTCAGGGCAGGATATGCTTTGCACTGGTTTTGTGTGTCACCTACAGTGCTGGTGAAGAACATGCAAAGGGGGACAGTTTGAGTCAGAACAGTTTGAGGAGCAAAAGGAGTGCACTGAGAAGTGTTAAGCTGTGTAATTGCTTAGCACCAAGTGTCTTTGGCTTGGGGATTTTGATAGCTGTGAGGTTATAGTCTTTCAATAGTTTGAGTTTTGGGTTAGTTAGAGATGCAGGAACAAGCATAAGTGTTTTGAAAACATCAAGTTGTTCCTCCTGGCTATGTCACACACTTTAAAGTACTGCTAATCTAGAATTGCTTCTTTGAAATCATTGAAATTCCTTAAGATTTTTTAAACATTTCGAAAGAGACTCTTGATTTTTCAAACACAGCCTCGTGCTCTCTGCCATAGCCAGAGACAGCTGCGTTTCGGAAGTTTTGGGGATTTCGTGGGAGAAAAACAAGAATGAGGGGCATGTCAGGAAATTTGTCTCTTTCAAAAAAGGTCATGCCAAGGTAATTTATGCATTTAGTGAATTCAATCTATTATAAAATAAAATGGCGAGTGACATTCTGAATTTTCACAAGAGCTCGTTTAGTCATCCTTTAAATGAAATGCTTCAGATTTCAAGGTCTACTCATGAGGAATCTCAGGCATCAACCACAAAAGCAAAGAGCAGGAGGGCTTGCCAGCTTTGCAGCCTGTGGTGCTGGTACGGAGGTGCCCATCTGTACTGTGGGAGAAAGGGATCCGAGCTGCTCTACACAGCCTTTTGGAGGGTGCCCTATTGCCCTTCCTACAGGTTGCTGAGATGGGGGTAGAGGAAACACCTGGGGATTGTCCTGTCGAAGCCTTTTTTGGGGGGGATGAAATACTAATATGCTCTCAGGGCAGTAAGATACGAATATATTTAAAGTGTATTACCTTTGTGCATTCAACTGCTCTCCCCAGCACCCTAGAGAAAAACACAGTTAAAAGCCCTGTTTACAGAAAAACTAGGGTGTAAACCCCTGTGCAAGAGAAGGTGCTGTGTCTGCACCTCATGACAGCAGCACACTGTGAAAGTTGCTGTGTGTGGGAAGTGGACGGGGCTTCCTTTGGGCTACTGCAGCATAAGCTTGGCACCATGAGGCCTCTTGTGCTATTTGTAGCTTGGCATCACTTTGTCAAGCTGGGTGCTTGAAGCTGAGGAGTCTGAAAGCCCCCTCCTCCTTGGGACAGGTGCCTCTGAACAGTGGGTGATTAAAGGGATTTTATCACTCCAAGCAGCATCTGAGAGACTGCCAGGATTTAGGAACCTAGGGATGTCTGAATTGTCTGAGGCCACTGTGAGCCAAAGCTGATTCCTACATTCATATGGTTGTGTTTGAAGGGCAGGAAAAGCCTCTTGCTCTTCTGGGAGCCACCATAGAAGTCATAGGGAATCGTTCCTTCTCTGTTTTTTTTACGTCCCATCATGCACACTGTTTTGAAACTATATCTAGTCTTTGTCCGTTCTTTTGTCCATGTCTTACTTCCATGCAAAAGTCTTTCTTCTGGTGGGGATTTTTAGTTTAGTTTAGTTTTTTCTTGTAATTTACAGTAGATAAAATAAAATATGGGCTAAATGATAAAATCAGAGAATGATTTGAAGGGGACTTTTAAAGATCATCTAGTCCAACTCCCCTGCAATGAACAACGATGCCTACAGTTAGATCAGGTATTCGGAGCCCAGACCAGCCTGGCCTTGAGTGCATGGATGGGGCATTCATCACCTCTGGGCAACTTGTGCCAGTGCTTCAGTACTCTTATGGTAAAAAACTTTTCTTTATATCCAATCTCAGACTCCCATCTTTTAGTTTGAAACCATTTCCCACTGTCCTACTCTGCTGAAGAGTCTGCCCTGTTCTTGGCAGTAGCCCCCCTTTTAGATGCTGAACAGCCAAAATTCTTCACAGCTGCAAGTGGCCTCAGTCCATGAAATGAATGCCTGTTTTCTCAGATAGTTTTGAGCTAGTCTCTCAAATGTGTAATTCCAGAAACCTAATGACACTTCCCCAGCTGGGACACTGCAGTCACAGATAAAACTGCAATGAAGGGACATGTGTGTGCCATGCATCGTGCAGTGCCATGCTGTGTCAGACCCCCAGCTGGCTCTGGAAGAGCTGGGTGTCTGTACAGCATTGTGCAGGGACACAGAGCCGCAGTGTGGGCTTTGTGCTTCCTCATCCCTCTTCTTCCTCTGTAGAGACTGATGCCTTAACATTCAGCAGTGATAGCCTATCTGGGCTCACTATCAGGGCTCTGAATCTAATCCAGCCTACAGCAAATCAAGGAAATAACTACTCCCTTATGAGCAATCAAGTTTTCCACTGGCTGGATTCTTCTAAAATCTATCTACTACCTGAGAACTAAAGCAGAAAGAATTCTGGATAAGTGAGAACTAATATCCCAAATGGGGGATCATTCTGTCAGGCATGATTTTCAGGCTTTACTCATACATTGCCTTGCCTTGTGGCGGTGTTTGATCTTAAACCACCTGCCCATTGAATGATGCTAAAAATAATATCTACAACTCAGTATGAAGGAAGGGCAAAATACAAAGCTCTGCCTGTTATAGATCATTCTAGTTGCCAGGTTTGTTGGAGGTTGTTAACCTATTACCAAGCATTTTGCCGTTACCAGTAAGACTGATATTTGGGTTAGGAGAATGGGGCCAGACCAACAGGGCTGAACAGGCTACAGGCAGGTAGGCTGCCAGGTGACAGGACCCTCCTGGGAATGATCTTGAAGGTTGTTCCAGCCAATGCATCTTCATCTGTGTTAGGTTTATTGCTGAATGAGCGATCTATCACTGTAATGTTCTTTCCAAGTCTCTGATGCCTTCCATTGCTCCAAACCAAGCAATTACTTATAAAAGTGGGAATCTGTGGTCTTTGGAGCCTTGTTCTTGTCTTTTTTTTCCTTAGAAAAAAAACTATTTTAAATGGATGTTGGAGTGCAGAACCAGTAACCTACTCCCAGACCAGTAGACACCTGCTTTAACATCTTGTACCAAACCAACAAGCCCACTCTATCAGAGTGAAGAGAGAAAGGATATAGCAGACAACAGATGAGAAGTAACCATTTGTTTCTAAAGAAAAAATCCTTCCTCAGCTTAAGCTAACCTACCTTGATACCATTTGTCTACAGCAGGAATATCGAGTGAAGGCTGTAGAGTTTGGCCAGTTTTTCACTTGACAAGGATTTTAGTTAATTAGTCCTGCAAGAACTCATCTGGAATGAATTCAGCCCTATGTGTGTGTGTGAGTTTGAGTAAAGATTTGCATCCCCATGGCATGAGCTGCCACATCCTTCCAGGACATCCTGTACTCGCCACATTGTCAGCTTGCTATCAGAAAAGCTGCTGTTGCTACACTAATGCTTCCTTTCCCCCATTATCAAAAAGTGTTGGAAAGCTTTTCTGGTCTCTATGAGACAAGATAAAAGGGAAGCCTCTGACATGACATTTCTTAATTAGCTGTCATCACCAGCGGGCTGCCACCGAGCTGCTGAGTGAGGTGGGACTTGGCTGTCTCTGCAAACCCAGGCAGGGAGATGGGGCCAAAGCAGGGAGGCCATGTGGGGACAGACACCGCAGAACCTTCAGGTATGCAATGAACAGGGGCACCTACAGCTAGATCAGCATCCACCACATCTCTAGGCAACCTGTTCCAGTGCATCACCACCCTTATTGTAAAAAAACTTCTTCCTTATCTCCAATCTAAATCTCCCCTGTTTGGAATCATTTTCCCTTATCCTATCACAACAGACCCTGCTAGAGTATTTGTCCCCTTCTTTCTTATAGCCACTCCCTCTATCCCCCCATAAATACACATACGTACAAATACATACATATATATACATATGCATGCTTAAATATTCAGGAGCCTATTTGATTAAAGTGACATTCATGAGGACTTCCTTACATGTGGTCGGGCTGTGCTTACTTTGCTTTGGGTGAATGTTGCAGTCAAGGCAGAAAAAAAAAACAAGATTAGTGATGCTCCAGCCTCCTTCATCACCCTGAGAAACAGCTGCTCTTCTCCCTTCTGCCAAGTCCTGGCAGAGTTAGCAGCAAAATAACAAGGACGTGAAACTTAATTTCTGTTTGTAATATCATAACTTAGTCAGAGAACGTCAGAGGAAAATACCTGGGATGCTGCACGTACTCATTCTTCTGCCAGCTAGTTATGAACAGGAAATAAGGTCTGACTCAAACTCCTGTGCCCAGACCAATCTAAAGACGAGTCTTTGAAGGAGCAGGCATCAAACTCCAACCTTTGAGACTTCAAAATGAGGGTCAGTTCCCTTGACCAGATGGTGGCACAAGAAGGCAGGGTTCCATGAACACCTTGGCACACCCAGGCAGACCATGCCAGCTTGTTCCTATAAGGATTTGAAGTGATGCCCATGGATTGCAGCCCCTGAAGCTGAACTGTCAATGGAGGAACATTTAAATAACCTGATTTTCAGTAACAATAGAGAAGCGCAACAAAAGCAGCTGTGATATGATACAACTCTTTTCCTCATCGTTTTGCAGACAGGGAAACAGACAAAAAGGATATGAAGAAAATTAAGCAGCACCATCCCAGATAAAAAAGAGCAGAAATCTAACTTCTGTAATTCCAATGTGGTGATTTATAGTACTTCAACACAGAAGCTGAATAATCCAGACTATGAATGTTTAGGATGGAGATCTTCAGTGCCAAGGGTGACATGTACCTTTGCATCTACTTCTGGCATGCTCTAGCATAGATAGTTGTTATTCTTGGTCCATTCTTGCAGCAATCACACCATTAACCTCGTTTTTTTCTAACACCATCAATACTGATAAACAATAGCCATTCTCATGATCAGTACAGGCAATGTGTGGAAAAGAAGGGTAATTTGCAGTTTGCAAAAAAGATGGTTGGGTGTAATAAGTGGTTGTTATGAATTTGTTTCAACCACCAACTGCACTCTGCACACTGCATTTTTCATCCTTTCTGTAATCAAATAAACATGCTTGAAGTTACTACCGAGTCCTGGTGTCTGAGCTACATTCATTTTAATAACCAAGGCAATAATAAGACATTATCAACATGTAAAATGATCCATTAAACTCTACAGGAGTAATAAATTGTGCGACTTTGCTAGGCTGCTAGAACTTGCTAATCAAGAAGCAAGAAGGAAGTCTGTACTTGGAGCAGTCACAAATCATGAATAAAGAAAACCTGAGTATGCTAAACTCATCTTCTGCAGCATAATAGGTATATCTCTCTAGAAAAAGCAAAATCCTCCAGTTTATACTCAGCATATGACTTGCAGGAGTTATGAATATTGCCAGTAGAGTGAGTAGAAGTACAATCAGGTACCCTAACCTACACTCACAGTTGAGAATTCTCAGCAGTATGAGATGAAAGAGATCCCATTAGGTAACTATTCCTGAGGTTTTGTTTAGAGAGACGCTTCTAAAAATAAGAACATAAAAATGATCATAACAGGTCTTTCCAACAAATCACCAATCCAGCATTGTGTTGAGAAGCCAACATCAGGGGCCTATGGAAGAATGGAATAACAGGGTAAATACTATCTTCCCACTACCAGTTATCTGCATTCAGGGATTTCCTGGCCCAGAAGTGGTATCTTTGGATTCATATGCTATTTTATGAATTTGTAGACAAATTTTTTTAACCCCATGGAGGGACCTGAGTGTACAGCTGTCACGAAGAGTTCTGGAGCAGAACAGCCACAGTGGTTGTGCTGCAGCCCTGTGCACACTGCAGTCAACTACAGATAGCTCCTAACCTCTCTTATGTGAGTCAGGTCAGGCTGCTGACCCTCAGAAAGTCTTTTTGGAGTAGAATTGCTTTGTGGAGAGAAGTCCAGATTTCCTTGCTTACACTGAAAAATACAGAAATACAGAATGATGAGCTGGGAGTAAAAGTGTGGGAATACCAGCAAGTAAAGGCACAGTAAATAAATACAACACTACATCTAGTAACTGGGAGAGACAGACCAAGAGTGGCCATTTGTCAAGCATATTCTATATCCAGTGAGGACACATTAACACTTTTAGATATCATCCACTGTCACTCATGTAGGCAGCTAGAGTAGGCTTGGTGCTTCAAACCCTGCAGGTACCCATTTCTTTTCACTGATGACAAAAGAAGTGCAGATGACAAGCTCACATAAAGACAGCCAAACTTAGAGGAGGTAAATGCTGCTCCAGATGTTTCTTACAAATGAGGCAGTTTAGTAGGCAGAGAAGAGCTGACAATATTTCTAAGATATTTCCATTAAAAGCTGATAAGAATTACAGAGTGACCCCAAGGCAGAAGATCCAGAAAACCAAACAAACTTATCACATTTCTTCATCTGTTCACACAGATCTACACAGCTTGGAACGTAACAAATTCTTTTTGTATTTTACCAGTGATATCTGTTCCTCCTTCTGTTTTCTGCAAATGCAGTTTTGTCCTCACTGAGAGAACAATCATCTCTATTCCATACAGCTACAAAGAAAATTTGGCTGAGAGTCCGCTTACCTGTTCTGACAAGGCTTAAAAATATCCAAATGTCTCTCAGGAGTCTTCTATTTCCCTCCTTTCTTAAGAGATTTGATGGCCTCTCTGCCACCAATGTGACTTTCTGTATTAAAGGCACCATAACTCTCCCTCCTTCCTTTACATCCACTTTCCTGCAGTGTATTAAGATTAATCAAAACAGTGTAAGAAAGATAAAGTTTGAAAAGAGAGAAAATTACACAGCACAAAGAGGCATTTATCTTCACCATGTTTGACATAGTCCAGATGTGGCGTATCCTGCTTAAGGCTTACATTAGCTCAAGGCTGAGTACCTTCCATGCCGCTCTGAGCAAACCTTAATTTCTTCAGGAACTGGAGCAAATTGGCATTACTGAGTACCACACAAGAATAACTCGCTAACATTTTAGGACTTGGTAATGAGAATGCACTGAGTATACACCCATTCCCCTCTAGTCACCAGGATTTGCAAAATCCCAGTTCCCTTGCAGAAATATTACAGTCATATACCAGCTGAGTGCACGACTGCTGTCCTACACATCTCATTCAGCCTCTGCTACACATGCAAGATGTGGGAACGTGGTGCTGTTGCCAAATCTCTCTTCTTTTGTTTATATAAGCCCTGGAAGTCAGAGGCGGCCTCTCCAGTCCATTGGAGATGTTTACAGGGGCGTGTCTCAAGGGCAGTGGGGTCAGGCAAGTTCCCTCCCTAATTAATTACTTTCTCTCTGAGTTATGTGGGAAAAGAGTCAACCTACCAGCGCACCAAAACTCAGGGGAAATGTCCTTCCATTGAGCTGAGGCCTCATTTGCCCTCTGCTGCTGTTCTTCTGGCCAGGCTTTGCCAGCAGCCCATCCTTCTGCATGCAGAGGCTGGAATATTTTCCCCAGTAAGGACCATGTGCAGGACATGGGAAGGAGAGTAGGAGGTGAGATGGAGGCAGCTTCTGAAGCAGTAGGAGAAGAGGAGGGGTGCAGATTGCTTTACCCCTTTCCTGAAGACATTTTATGGAGTGTCCACATCTAGGCTTCAGCTTTCACTAAAAGCCATACCCACCTTAGCCTCTTTCAAACAGGTTTAAACACAGTGCTGTGTTTGGAGATGATGTGTTTTGCTCTCTGACACTTGTCAAAGCAGTCTCCAACCTGACAGCCCAAATCGTTTTCTCAAAGGCATGTAATCAGTGAGTTCCCAGATGTGATTACTCCTGAGGCTCCGTGGATATATAATGTCCGTTCCCTCTGTACGTGCTCAGTTTTGGGTGCCTTCACTACAAAAAAGATATTGAGGTCCTGGAGCGTGTCTGGAGAAGGGCAATAAAGCTGTGAGGGATATGGAGCACAAGTCTGATGGGGAGCAGCTGAACTGGGGTTGTTCAGTATGGAGAAGAAGAGGCTCGAGGAGACATTATTGCTCTCTGCAATCACCTGAAAAGATGTTGTGGTGAGGTGGGGGTTGGCCTGTGCTCCCGGGTAACAGTGAGATAATAGCTTCAAATTGCACCAGGAAAGGTTCAGGTCAGATTTTACATAATACTTCTCAGAAAGAGCGGTGAGGCATTGGCACAGGCTGCCCAGGGAGGTGGTGGAGTCACCTTCCCTGGAGGCATTCAAGAAACATGTAGATTGGCACTGAAGGACATGGCTAGTGGGCAATGTTGGTGGTAGGTGGAAAGTTGGACTAGATGATCTCAGAGGTGTTTTTCAATCTTAACGATCCTATGGTTGTAATATATATCAGAGATGAACTTCTCTGAGTCATGAGTTCATGAACCCCCACGTGCCCTGCTGCAGCACTTCTTGTCCCTGAGCATGGGGAGGTGTGAAGGGCTTTGTGCCCACTGCTGTGATGAAGGCTTGCTGCATGCAGAGGAAACCCATGGCTTTCAGTGGCTGGGGACCATAGGCAACCCCTCTCATCTTAACAGGCTGCTGAATTATTTCCAACTCTGATGGAAAAAGCTGGTACAGGAAGGGAACACACTGGCTGTGTTTTTCCACATTTCTTCCCAGAGTAGAGGGGTATATATATCATGATATCTTTCTCTGAAACAATGTGTAAGACTGTGTTTTTTCTGCATTATGTTTTGTTTTAATTTTAAGACAAGCTGGGTTTGCAATGGCAAGCAGTGCTTATCTTTCACTCTCAAAGTGGTCATTTCCTTTACAGTCTGATTCTAGATGCAATAAAACATAAGTTACTGAAACCCCCAAAGCATTACCCTGTTGTCATTGTCTTGCAAACCTTTGCCATGCCCCAATGTATAAGCTCAGGAGGATTTCTTACAGTGAGAAGAAATTCCACCAAGATTAATAGGAGCTGCTAAAGAGCTCAAATACAAGTGGTTTCCTTATAGGGACTCCAGGGAAGAGTTTGGCTTTGCTATGGATAGAAGCCACGGATATCATCCAGGATAGAAAATATTGTCAGAAGCTGCAGTTGTCAGTGTTGTCCTCTTATTCTGTTGCCGTATTTGTGTCTTCACAGAGTACAGCTCCAGAGGGGGTATTTCTGTACTGAATGACTTTTCAGGTTTACAAAGCTGTGTCTAGTTGATAGATTTGATAGATACAGCATGATGTGCTTCAGTCTATGCCACCAATGCCACTGATTTCCATTTGCCAATCTTGCTGGGCTGACATTGGAATTTGACTCTTCCGTTGCAAACATAAGACACACTTTGCATCAGTAAATGATTTTTCTTTTTATTTCTCTTTTTATTGAAAGAGAAAAAAGAATCTAGTCTAAATAGCAATCTTTTGGAATGTAGTTTCCTCTGATGCATTGTTACCACAAACCACTGTTCCTGGCAGCATGCAATTAGTACTGAAAAACATCCACTGCTTAAAAGAGTTTCGTCTTTCAGCAGTTAGTAAATAAAGCATGCCTCTGTTGAGGGTCTGTGGTGACAAGGCCAGGATGTTGCTATAATTTGGCTTTTATTTCCTACTATGCTGTTCCGAGATTGTCTCTGCAGACAAACGCAGCTGAATGGAGCCTCATTGATGAGTCTGGTCACCTCAATCTGCTCCTGCAGCCAAAAAGAGAGGCAGGATTTTGGCAGAGGAAAACAGTACTGGATGAGTTGAATCACCCTTGGGCATGCCTATATTTGCCAAAAACACCTAAACTCCCTCTCTTGGAACAGTGAGCACAGAAAATAATTTAGTACCTTAGGTCATACCCAGCTCCTGGCCTTTTGGTCACACTACGTGTGTGTTCACTTCCAGCCTCTCATCTAGAATCAACTCTTTCTCTTGTAAACAAATTTCATCAGGAGCTTAGGGAATGAACCTCTTTCAGGACACTGTGCAATGTGGAGGTTTGAATCCCTCCACCCAGCTGGTCATCCAATACTATCCCAGCCACCTGTGTAGCAGCTCTGGGTCTTCCCTTTTCCCCACGTCCTCATGTTGCATTCTGGGGCAAATAGCACATCTCCAGATTCATACTATAGAAATACAACTGCACCACATTCACATTGCTTTGGCACTTGGATCTGAAAAGCTGAGGCAAAAAAATAACTGCATCCTATCAGCAGCAGAGACCACAGGTAGCCCAGTGAGTGCCATTAGTTCACATGGCTCTAAGGACAACATGGTCAAGACTAAATTCCCCAAAATCGTATCTTCCAATTATGCTACATCCCCATGAAACACTGTCTTCAGAGATAATTTTACATTACCTGTCCTGTAGGAAATCTACCAATCTAATCATAGCAGACTACTGTCTACCTGCCTGCAAATGTACCTTGAACAACTTTAAAAATAACACCAAAACGCATGCTTCCAAATGTTTTCCACAGATTAGGTGACTCTAGTTTGACTTCCTGCTTCCACATTTATGTCAACTGGGAAGCAAGGAATGACACAGAAGAAAGAGAAAGTGTCAGTGGTTCCATGTCTCCAGTTTTTAGTATTTACATGGAGGATACCCATAGGATTTTGCCTAGAAAGCAGTACAGGAGGTGAGGGAGAGGTCAGGCCCATGATATGTCATGCAGAGATCTTGTTGGAGCTGACTCCAATATCATACGTATGGATAGACTCCTACTGCTCAAATGCACCAGTTTCCTGCAAGGATGAATATTTGTGCTACTATTCATCTGCCTTGAGCAATATGCAGATTTTCATTTCATTTACAAGACCTAAAAACCTACAGAAATAATATGTAGATTGTGCAAATGACTTCCTCGTGAAGAAAATGTGTCCATATGCTGCCTCATACTGATACAATGAGATTGCCTGCTTCTTGTCCCAATATCATAGACCCTGGTGAAGATTCATGTCACAATCTTTATCTCCTCCTGTGGATAAAGATCTACATATAAGGCTGGTGTTTCTAAGAGTTGAAACATAGAACAATAGAATCATTAAGGTTGGAAAAGACCACTGAGATCACCCAGTCCACCTATCAACCAATCCCCACCGTGCCCACTAACCATGTTCCTCAGTGCCATATCTACCCTTTTCTTGAACACCTCCATCTTGAACACCTTGACTCCACCACCTCCCTGTGCCAATGCCTCACCAAACCTGCAGGAGGCCATGCTTACAGGAATATGACCCTTCTGGGAAATGGTCTGGTGTGAGCAATCCCCCAAGATACCGTTGGCTCTGCTGGTACCAGCGAGGGCTTCCCATGGCCAGCTGAGAAATGTCAAGTACCTCATTCTCAAATAGTCTGTGAGATAGCAGGGGGGTTAATGCTCATTTAAAAGCTGCAAGAAGCAGAGACTGTAACTCTGCACCTATTCCTTATAAAGAATCTATGTAAGTCAGTCATGCCTAAGATATTTCCATCTTTTCCTGTCCCTCTCATTCTCTTTGGCAAGAGCCATATGGAACTAATTATGAACAAAGGCCGATTGTTTTAATATTTAGAGTTTCCCACATCAAGCTGCTGGTTTCTTTCCTTGGCTGGTTTTAATGTATGTGCATATGTTGAGCAGATACAGAGTTCCTCTTCTGTATTCTAAACAGTTGCTTTAATGTCATGTCCCCAACACCTTCATCCTCGCTTTTGGACCTCAATCAAAACAAAGTATTTTTAGTTTTGCATTAAAATGAGAACAATACACGGAGGAAGGGATTGGCTCCACAGCTCAGCAGAATTTGGTCTCCTAGCTAGACATCTCCAGTTACAGATAACCCTAATGCAGTTATTTCTCTAAGCACACATACAAGTAGTAGATAGCACCAAGCGGGTTTCAATGACATGTATATGTACAGAGGGAATGTGAGTGGCACTGTGTGCTCCTTGCACTTAACGCATGTGCTGTGCTGTACCATACCCAGCACGCAGCCTTAACCCCTGAGTGTCTGTGTTTAACTGAGCAGCCCAGAGGCTCTGTGAAAGCACAACTGCTCTGTGCCTGTGCTTTCCAACCTCTGAGAGAGAGGAATATCTGAACACAGGATTTAACATTAATCTCGGCACCAGATGGTGATACACCAGATATTCTTTTTAAGGTGAACATGTGATCTACTGTACAGCAAACCAGAGGGGTCTGCAGTCACATGACAAAATGTACAATAAGTCTGATAGAGCTTTGATGAGACAACTGACCTGGTTACCATCTGTAGCAACAAGAAGCAAGCTTGACATTTTTGGAACATTCTCCCCAGAAGCTTAATTCTTCCACCTCTGTGGCACAGCAATCCTGCTGAGCAAACCACACCAAGAAACAGAAGGAAGCTAAAGATACGCTGCTCGAAGCATGTTGTTAAGGTTACGAGACTTGGGCTTTCCTTTCCTTTTTTTTTTTCCTCCTCCTCCCCCCCCTGCTTTTCTTTCAAACAAACCACATCTTGACTCATACAGTCTGATGTGAAAACCCACTCAGCTATTTGATATTTGGGAAATCTCGATGAGCCTGTAAGTTATTTCAAAGGAAGCCTGTGCGTGTGCGGTGAACTCCCTCTCTCTTACACACACACACACACACACACGAGTTAGCTCTGCACTATGGTAGTACAGACTGCTGTGACTCCGGGTAGGACCCGAAGACTTTTGTTCAAAATACCATATGGATCACTGAGGAGACGCAGTGTGGAGAGGGTAAGCTGTGATTTCTTTGTACTAAATGCATGCCCAGAGGATGAGGAGGGTGCCATGTGATAGCAATTGTCTGCACTGCTAGCAGTCAGAACTAATAGGGGTTTATGCCATGGTGTGCAGAAATTACTGCTGGTGGGACCTGTGTGGGGATGTATGGGAATCAGCACTGGTCAGAGGCTGTGTGATAATTCAGGGCATTAATTGGTGCCAGCAGTAATTACATGATAACATGCAGTCATTATAACCAGTCAGAGGTTTCTGTGATGATCTTTGGAGGTAATTGATGCTGGAAAGAGTTGTTTCTAGTAATCAGTACTTGAGAAAGTGTGATGGCATATGACAGTAACAACCAGTGGGGAGCAAATGATAATGTCAAATCACACCAGCAGAAAGCTCAGGGTGATGCAGAAGGGCTCTGTGTAAGTGAACATAGATGCAGGAACTCCCCAGGTCTGTCCCAGCAGAGACATACAGCGAGGTAACACAGTGCAGGATGGGCTGTATGGTGCATGATGTTACTCCAGGTGGTGCCAGGCAGTGACACAGTGGGCCACATCTGGTGGCAGAAGTTCTGCAAGTCCAGAGCAACTCCAAGCTGTTCTGTGCAGAACTGTTGGAAACCTCTAACTGAGGCATCTGTTTTGCTGAAAAGCAGTTTCGTGGCACCTAAAGCCACCTATGCGCTTACTCTGAGTTTAGTGTGTGCATTCAAAAAGATTATATGGTTTGGAGTATTTCAAAACAAATTGTCTTTCATTTTTTCTTTCATTTGCATGAATGTCTTGATTTTTTTAAAGGAATCTGAAAAAAAAAATCTCAACATTTCATTGCAGGTCAAAAGCTGTCTCAGTTACATGCGAAGCCATTCTTTAATTCTTCCTTTTGCAGAAGGGAAAGCAGAATCACTTTGTGTCAACATATTTTCTTTGCCTTTCCAGTCCATCAAGCAAACCGAAAATAATCAATTACTCACACAGCTTTGGTCTTCTATTGTTTGATTGTTGTTTGGTGCTCCGGAGCACATTCAGAAATGTTCCTCCTAGTAAATTTGGGCTTTGCAGTTCAAGATGATGATTCTGAGAGGGGTCAGAGCAGGCTGTCCTGCCTGAAGGCTCAACCTGCCTTGGGAATACTGTTTTATTTGTGTTTCCCCATACCCAGATCTGTTGTAACTAACATTGTCCAGGGTTTGCTGCTCCACAGAGGCACTGCTTTTGCTGTCCCAGATGAACAGACATGGATCAGTATTGGCTGACTTTAAGGATGCTCTTGCAGGCATGGGGAGCTGGATCTCCCTTCTCCAAAGGGGGTTCTCACAGGGTGCAAGTTTTTAATGCTGTGGGGCCAGCATTCTTGAGCCTCCTCCCTTGCTAGCTGGAAGGGCTTCCAGCACCAGGGCCAATGTAGGGATGGGCAAAATTTAGGCTGGACATTAGGAGGAATTTCTTCTTGGAGGAGTGGTCAGTCATTGGAACAGGCTTTTCAAAGAAGTGGTGGAGTTTCCATTCACAGAGAAATTTAAGAGGCATGTGGATGAGGCATTAGGGGAGATGGTTTAGTGTCGGGACTCTGTAAGTCAGGTTGTTGGCTGGACTTGATGTTCTTGAAGATCTTGAAGCATACAGGATTCTATAATTCTATGATACTCTATCTGAGACCAATGAGCCTGGAGAAAAGTCATGTAACATTGTGGAAAAGAGGAAATACACTGGATTTGAAGAGAGCTGCCCTCAGTGACCCACCTGAGCAACAGCTGCCCACATCCTCTGGCTTGACCACAAGCATTAGTTTTCTCATGGAAAGTTTAGAAAGAGAGCAGCACAATCACAGGTAACTTTTGAAACAGCCCCATGGTGGGGATTACAGGAAACCATGGAAAAGGGAAGGTGTTGGAAAAGATCAGTAGCTATATAGGAAACAAGAGCAAGAACAGACTGCAAACTGTACACTACCATAGTTGTGGTTTGTATAATAGCCATGCATGCAGCATGCACACGCTGCAGGGGAGAAACATGCATATTTTTATATTTATGGATATGTGGATGCAGCTATATGTAAATAACAGAACCGTAAACTCATAGAATGGCTTAGGTTGGAAGGGACCTTAAAGATCATTCAGCTCCAACTCCCTGCTGTGGGCTGGTTTCCACCTACCAGATTCAGGCTGCCCAGAGCCCCATTCAGGCCTGGCCCTGAACACCTCCAGGAATGGGGAATCCACATTGTACATGGATGTTGTATAGAAAGTGAGAGATATTAATCACAAATGACAAGAAATGGGGTGTGGGTATAGGAAGTGAGGGACATTAATCACAAGTGCCAAAACATGGGCAAAACTTGTAACTCATGCAGAGGACAGCAAGCACTGACACGTATCAACTCATTGCTTATCTTAACTCTGCTTTATGAATGGGAAAGGACAGTGTGCCATTGATCCCAGCACTGCGTCTCATACCATACACAGAGGTTTTGAGTTGGCTGGAACCTTATCAGCAAAAGCAGGGGCACGGTGGGTGGGTGTGCTGAGGCACATGGCTACAGTTCAGAGACCAGCTGCTGTCAGAGAGTTATGTGTTGTTTTATTTTCACTCACATTCACAGTTTATTTCTCTCCTTCCCACTCTCTGACCTAAGACTGGAATGGTTTAGGCTTCTTGTCAGGCAAATATTGAAGCCTTCCTTTGAGTTATGCTAGGGATTTTGGTACAGTGACATTTGCAACCATCTTTTTTTGTGTGTTCTAAATTGCTGTTCTTGTCTTTAATCTCTCTGCCTTGTCACAGAGCAAATTCATTGGGTAAGTGGTGCTTGAAGTTGTTTGTAGCCAATTTCATTAAAGCATGGCATTGAGCTTCCAACAAGTAGAGCTAGAAGGAAACAATTCCCTGTTCCGGGGTCTTGAAGTCACGCAGAACCTACGTTTCCCAGCTCAGAATCCAATGAAATACCACAAAATGTGTTAACTAAGACAAAATTAAATTCTGTGCTTGGAGCACAGCAGAAGCTAGTGTCAGGACTGAGACGTTGGCTGGACTCACCTAAGTCAATGTGGATGTCTATGAGACATCTCCATCTTGGCCAGCACCTCAGGGATCATTGCAGAGGATGCAGTCGTTGCCTGATCACCTATGTTTGCTTGAATTAACTACTCCTTAAACTCCAAATTAGCTCTCCATTAGTCAAGTTACAAGGACCCTTGGTCAGAAGGGGACACCCAACTGTTGACCCAAACCTCATCCCTCACACGCTCTCTCTTAACACAGAGCCTTCCCAACCAGATCATCCGACTCTGACTCTCCTTCCCCCACCAGTAAACATGCACGTTAAATATGTAGTCCTTTCTCTCTTTGCATTATTAATGTGAGACCGTTTATGCCTGCAAGCTATCTTTATTACATCCATGTGCTGCGGATGTGTGTGAGAGGAAGATGAATGGAGTCCTGCTAATGCCTAACAAATGCCTGGTACCATTCAGAGATCTCTGTCTGCTCTTGCAAGGCACTGGCAAAGACGAGCACATACTTATTCCCTCTCTCAAGACCTCACTGGCTATTTTCCAGCCATAGGAATGTTTCTCACCAGAAACACAAGGCATTGTTTTTCAAGTTAGAAAGCTGAGAGAAAACACACAGCTTTCTTGCATTAAGAAAGAACAAGTCTGCCCTCTCTTCTGCCTCTAAGGCTCAAAGGATGGTAAAGATGCTGTATAAAGAGGAAGGCCATTTCCAGAATAAATGAAGTGCTGTGAGAAACAAACCAAAATGGGTATGCTATGGCTAGAAAAGTTGTTTTCAATTAGGTCTTGCAGTCTGCACCCTAGCTTTAAGTTCCAGGTCTCAGTGATAGTCAGTCAAAAGCCCTGTGCCCAGTGCTGTTAATAGATGTTTGCAGCTCAGCAAGAGTTCAATCTCAATCATTTTTTTGTTTCTTGTGCCTCTGAAGAAGGTAAACTAAGATTAAAAATGCATCCAGAGCTTCAAACCAGAGCTCTTCTGTCCATTGCATATGTGCAAATCTACTCCAGCATGGAGCTGGGAATGGTATTTACCTATGACACTTCTGTGCTGAATGGATATCCATGAACATTCATTGATATCATGACTCTAAAACAGATCAAGCAGAGATAAATCTTTAAATGGATATTTACTGCCATAGAGAACAGATGGCAGAAGACAAAGCTCCCATGTTCTTATCCCAAGCTGCAAGCATGTTAAGAATGCAGCAGGAAACGTCATTCCTCCTATAAATAAATTTCTCTTGAGAAGAGAGAACCCAGAGTTGAAAAAAAATCAGTCTATCAGCTCTGCAGGCCAAGTCTGAGGCAGGTTTTCCCACGCTGTTCTGCAGCTCATGGCGACCTTTGCTTTCAGCAAGAGAATAGGACGCCTTCAAGCAAACCCAGCAAAAGAGTTGGGGCATGTATTGGTTCTGCACAAATTATTTCTGAGTTATTGATTTTCTATCTCCACTGGACAAAGCATAATTCAGCCTTTGCCTTGTTATTAATCATTTTCCAGCATGCACTTAAGAGCAAAGTGGTTGGAAACCTCTCACAGCCAGGACTGTAGTGAGGGCTGTGACAGGGTGGAATAAGGCAGACCTCACAGTGCTCATGGTGGAGTGGTCTTCATTTGTTAAATTCCCTCATGCAAAAGTCTGAGCAGTGCTGCAGATGCTCTCTCTGACACTACAACGAAGTAAGGGCTCCAAGGGAAGTTGATCTGCCCTATTCATGCTGTCTGATTGCAGGCTTGTACACTGGCATGCAGGTGCTGCAAACCTTTGCTTCCGTGACATTTTTCAGTGTGCCTCTTAACTTGACAGCATCACTACTAATCTGATGGACTGTCAAGGTGAGAGCAGAGTTATTCACATACTGTGGATAACAGAAGAGAAGTAGATAATTGAGTGTAGAGAAGGTGCCCAAGAGAGAAGAGAGACCTTGAAGCAGGAACTCCTACTGTTGTAGCATTTTTTGGCAAGTTATTCAACTCTCAAAATGAAGAATTCAGTGTACAAACTTGGACCAGCAGAAAAATAAGAAGCAACATTAAGCAACACGGTTCATTTGCGATGAATTAATCACCAGCCTTATAGATAAGTAATGTAAGTAATTGTGTGTCAAAATATAAAAACTGAATAAGAGGATAAGCTTAAGCAGCAAAACTGTCACCTGTATAATGCTCTGATATAATCACATGTGACTGCCGAAACATCAATTTTATCTGCTTCATCTGAGCTTTATCTTTTCTGACCTGTTCACAAGTATTTGGGGGAAATTGGTTTAATTTGAGCTCTACCTAGACAGACAAATGCTTGGCACACCCTCTCGGGTGTCTGGAAGTTGTAATATTTTCTGACACTTCTAAGAGGTGTAACAAATCAAAACAGACTTTTTGTGAAATGGATCAGGAGTTGTGCCAGACTTTATCCTCCCAAAATCTATTCAGGTTAACAGTGCAAGAGGTGAGAGCACAGCAGAGGTTAATAGATAGTGACTAGTGAACTCCACTGAGTTGGGAATCAGGGTACTGCTCAAATGGGCTTCAAATGGTTGGAGCTTAATTGAATTACTGGAAGTGCCCAAGATCTGGAGACCTCATGAGCAGGGGCTCTTCTGTGAAATTTCCAGTACTTTGTAATCTTGTTTTTAATAGAAAACGAAGGGATTTTTTTCATTACATCTTTGCATTTCATTACATCTGGGAGAGCACTGGCAGGTAGGGGGACAAGAGCAGGCCAGGCAACAGAAGTCAGAGCCAGAAATGAGGTTTAAGTTTTTGAGCTGAAAGGTGAAGGTGAAGAGAGAGAGAGATCACTTGAATTTGGTTATGTGGATTTGGAGCAGGAGAGCTGCTCCAGCAGCTCATGGAACATTTTAGACATCCAGTTAAAAGTCCTGCTCAGGGCTTTCTTGGGCAACCAGTACCATGACTGGATCATACAGCTCACCAACAGCCCAAAGCTCAGAAGATGTGGTGGTTTAGCACCAAACCAATTTGTCTCAAGGTAGTGTTTCACAGCCCAAAAAGCAGGAATTTACAACTTCTTTATTTCCTTTTCTGGGAGCGTCAAAGAAATGGTGGCTTTTTATTCCACCAACAGATGTATGTGAGTGATTCTTACGCTTCAACTTTTCCTTGTTGACCAAAACACCAAACTCTCCAAATTGCACAGGCAAGGAGTGCAATTAGGCTGTTTCCCAATAATATCCCACTGAAAACTTTCGAAAAGATAATGTGCTGCAAATGATGTGTTTTAGTCACCCTCACACACTCCACAATTCAACTGTACTCCTGGAATGTATTTATAAGGTCTAATTAGGGTTATGCAGGCTTTGAAACACGAGCCACTTTCTTAACTGAGGTTGAAAATCATCTCAGTTTCCAACACTGCCTGTATAAAATCATCAAGTCTTGATGGCATGTGACCAAGGATGTCTATTTTCTCTCCAGGTTTTACATTAGGAGGATTCTATGAAACAATAGCAAAGGACTGATCCCTGCCTACTGTTAGCTAAGGATCCATCCATCCTCTGTAGATTTACATGCTGAATAAATACCATTTTACATTGTAGTTCAGCACAGAAATCACTACAAGAATGAATCCCTCTGACCTCAAAAGTTTCTGCCATAGGGAGTTTCTATTCTGCTAACTCCCAATAGATGGCTTATTCTATGCATTTTGGAGAAGCTCATAAAAAATATATTTAAGATGAGAGTTTATATTCTCATTTGCTGGTTTGTATTCCCCGTGTCTTGTCTTCAACTTGTAACTTCATCCGGCCTACTTTTACACATTTATCTCATACAACTATACTAGTTTTTACTACCCCTTTAGGTCTTATTAGTAGAAAAAAAAAAAGAGAGAGCAATTTGTGTCTCTTGATGACAAGTCCTCCTCATATGTTCAAAACCAAATTAAGATGGGACGAATTGCTGTCTGTGTTGACAGCCGTCTTGCATTAACTTTAGAGGGAACAAAGCCATCTCCAGTTAGAGAAGATGAACACCAGCTACTATTTCTGCACTCCATGCTTACTCCTGGAGACCAGATGCAGATGGGGGATCCAGGCTAGTCCAGGATCTCCTTTCCCCAGAACAGAGCTCAGAGCTGTTACTGTTGCCTGAGAGCAGAGCTTGGAATTCCTCGTATTTGAAAACATGATCTAAGAAAACCTGTCAAGGCTCACATGATGTATAGGATATTGCAAGAGGAAAGCTTGTCAATCCCAGGCCCAAGGGTTCTATATCCCAAGGGTTCTATACACAGTAGTCCTCACCAGAACTTTACAAGACCCAGACAGTGCTGTTGTTCCTGCTTGGCAGCCAGGATGCTCTCAGAGCACAAGCCAAGGTGAATTGTTGGCACTGCATCTGGGTGTGTTCCAAGCAGGATCAATTTTCAGGGCTCCTGATAGCTGGGGCAGCACATCCGCACTCCTTCTGTCTCCAACATCTCTCCACCCAGCCCATGCTGCAAACCACACGAGGGACTGGGAGGAGGCTTTCCAAATTTTCATAATTTCCACACTGAATTGTTGGAAAGCTTCCTTTTTTCTGTCCTGAACTTTGCTGCCATGTAGCCATCTAATATCTTCCTGTAAACTTTCAAATGCACCAATAGTGGCAGTTTCCTGCAGATGAAAAAGGATTTACTTCACTTACAGCAAGAGGGACCCTGGCCAAGAAGAGTCATAAAAACAGAGGTCGTTGATTTTTAAAAGCACAGTCAGTGCAGTTACGTTACTGCATTCCAACGCATGTAATCAGCCACTGGAGAGCAGTTAAAATGGCCTTGGGGCCGACCTCCAGCTTCTGGGGTTGCTGTCAGGGAATAGATAAGTCGGCTGATGCCAGTTGATAATCTAAGCCCTTTTCCTTAAAATCAGCCACAGCAATGCTGCCCAGGTTCAGGGCTGCAGCAGCATTTTGGAATTTTTTCACTCCTGAGCTTTGTTTGTTGCATTTAATCCACAGGGTCTGCTATTCAAGCTTGTTTTGAAGGGAAATTGCTAAAAGATTCAGGGCAAGGGTGTAGTCAGTGTGAATGCTTTTCTGCGAGGGCCGAGAGATGCTGTGAGGTCTCTGAGCACTTCTTATAAAGCCAAGCATTGATGTTTTCTCTGGAGCCAGCAACATCCCTTCCCAGAGAGTCACAGAATTATAGAATCATAGAATGGCTTGGATTGGAAGGGATCTTAAAGATTGAATTCCAACCCCTGCCATGGTCTGTTTGCCCCCCAGCAGATCAGGCTGCCCAGGGCCCCAGTCAATCTGGCCTTGAACACCTCTAGGGACGAGGCGTCCACAGCTTCTCTGGGCAGCTGTGCCAGTGCCCCCCATTTAAGGGCTCAGTGTGAAAAGATCCTGTTACAAAGAAAGGAAGCAAAACTTTTCTGAAAGTCGGCATCTTTTAAAGAAACTCCAAAGGGAAGCCAGAAATCCAGATACGCTGAGTCACTTGAAGATGGATCAGACATCTTCTGCAGCCCGATATGTTCTTGCATGCAGTCCTTCTCCCATGAGGTCAGTGAGGCCAGGACAAGCTGCAGGACTGCCCTCAAATTCCCCAGGCACCAGGCTCTAAGAAACCCTTCATTGTTTGTGTTTTGTAACTATTGCCCATCAGAGAGTCCATGACCATCTCTCCCCCAAAAGCTTGCAAAGCCAAGAAATGCTTGCATAAAAAGGCCCATGTTCTTTTATCCTGGAATGAACTGATCACGTCCGGTCAGATGGGGACGGAGCCCAGAATACCATCAACGTGGGCTTTTCTTTCCCATGACAGCTTCCCCAGTCAGAGCCTGAGTAAACATGAGGTCACCAGCAATTTATAATTGTTGGGATTTATGACTCTCCTGATCATGGTCTTATACAAGCAATAATATGTTTTTGTTATTTGTTATTCTGTGCTATCACTCTTGACCACTTTATTTTGAAATCAGAAACTGAGAGTTTGTTCCCTTCCAAGGTGGTGCTTCTTGTCTGACTGAACCACTGCCCTGTGCACTGTTGATTTTGGTGGGATTCAGATGTAAATCTTCCAATTCCTCTCAAAGCACAAAACAAGATCCCTACTGATAGAGCTACAACGTATTTGAGACGTATCTCCATTGCACTTTAGACCTAGGCAATAGTTTAAAAGAGATGTTCTCACAGCTGAATACCCTGTTTTACCTCCTTTTCGTGATGGTGCACAGGGATCCCAAGAACTATACCTGGGACTGTCAGGGGCTCAGAATAATGATCTTTGAGGTCTCTTCCAACCCGAGACATTCTGTGATTCTGTGATAAGTCAGAGTGGCAGAATTTTTGCTCTCTGTCCTCTGGTTTTGCCTGAGCTTGGAGGAGTTCTGTTACTGCCCTGGTTTATACCAAATTCTAGGCAAATGCACCTTCAAAAAGTGCAATGATGGAAATGTGTACTTCTCTATTCTTCAGAATCCTGCAATAACCCCAGTGAGATCAACCAGGACCAACTTTGTCCTCAAGTGCCTGTTTCACATCTTGGCTCTGTGAAGGAAGTTTTCCTCTGCATTAGGAGGCTGTGGCATGACTTCTCACAGCTGACTGTCTGTGGTATGGGGATGAACCCCAGTTCCTAGCCCTCCTGTCAGGGCCCTTCAGAGGCTGTGGTTCATTGCGAGAATGGCTCACTGGGGGCAATGGACCACACACTGCCAGGACTTGTCCATGGGGTAAAGGTAGTCATGCAGAGACAAAGAGCAGTTCAGCATCCTAACCATGGATGAAGTGTTTAGGACAGTGAACATCAAGAGCCGTGAGTGCAGATCAGAAGTCCTTCATCCCTGTGGGAGCTTCCTGCAAGAGTAGGGATCGTGCTGTGACTGAATTGCTGAGTTGCACAGGGTGTGCTGTGCCTGACCTACAGGAGAAGGCATGGCACGGCATTTCAGGCAGGCACACAGGGCTGAGTCACATATGGTCTGGTGGGAACTGCCCAGAAGGAACGAGGGGGATTTTGCATGTGGTTCAAAGAGAATTGCATGGATAGAATATGTGGCCCTAAGCAGGGAATTGAGTATATTTCAACCACATAAAGCTGTTCAACTTGGGAAAAACATTAGCTGAGTTTTGATCCCCCCCTTTTCTTTCCAAGCTACTGTGGCTCTTGGGCAGAACTTCCAAGCTCTTCATTCTCATAAAAGTTCCTATATTTGTTTTCCTCAGACTTGAGACCTCTTAAAAAAAAATAAAATAAAATAAAAAAATCTGCCATATCCTTCAGCTGCAAATGATTTAATCATTCTTGGCTTCGTGTGATCTGAATATTTTCTTGTTCTCTTGCTTTGCAGCTGTGACCTACTTAATTACAAGCAGGAAACAAACCCCAGAATCATTAGCCATTCTGCCTGGCATGAAGAAGAGGAAAAAAAATAAAAATCTTATGTCGTTAAATACTAGGATGTCCTTCTTAATAACAGGAAGTCAAGATGCAGATAGCAACAGTGAACATTTGAATACTTTGTGCACCAAGATAAGAATGGCAATGAGTTTATGGGTTTTATTTTTTATGGCATGGATGTTTTGGGGGCAGGGGAAATGACAGATGCTTCTAACAACAGTCAAAATGGGAATGAGTCATAAATTTCTAAAACGAAGAGCGTAAATCCTCTTTGTTTTAACTTCTGAACAGCTTTAGTATTCTGCCCACAGAGACAACAAAGTGACTGACTTGCTGCTTCGATCCAGCCTCTTTCAATCCATTTTCTGGAAGCTATAGCAAACAAACCAGTGAGTTTGAATTCCACGTCACAAATTGTCAGGTTGGAAGGCAGACCATGAGGGAGTTTGATTAACTGCGCTCCTCCTCCTCAGATGGAGTCTGGGATACTTTTTATAGGTCCTGGAGCCCAGCACCCTATCCGGATGTGCTGGTGGGTATATGGGTGTAACGGTGGCTGCAGAAAATATCTAGAGATAGGGAAATCCAGGATTGTCAGCATTAAGGACTGGCTGTCCCACAGAAGCACTTTAGCCTGCTTGGCCCAGTTGTCCACGGCGATAGCAGATCAAAGATACAAATCTCTCAAAGCATCGTGAGACAATAGAAAATGTTGTTTGTACAGTGTTTTAAGCTGAGCAGCGGCAGGAGTGCGAATTATCATCTTCTGTCAACTGTGCATGCATTATCACTTTAGGTGGCATGGATCCAGTGCTGTCCTACAATACAAATGGAGATTTTGCATTAGCGGGAGCAACAAGGGTCTGCGTTTTGGGAGCAAATAGAGTAGAGGTCAACTCTCATGCTCTACTGAGAAGGTCTGACTGGTCCCAGCTGGGGAAATGTTCTCAGCATGAAGATCTCTTGTAGTACAGTAATCTCCCCATGCTGGCTCTCGAGTTTCCCATCTGCAGATGAATTGTTCTGTGGTAACAGAGATAACCAAACCATCCCCGAGCGAGCCAGCCCCATGTAGATGCCGTGAATGATTGTGCAGGCATTGTGCTTGGTGGTGTTAACAGCTCAGCCCATGGTTTCCTCTGGGAGCTCTGTACTCCACAGCCAGCAAAGCCATCACTTTCCTCCACAGCACTCCCTGTGCACTTTTAGCACCACCTGTGTATACAGTGCTGCTCCCACAGGGAACATACGTGCATATAGCCATTCTTCACCTCAGGGAACATTTATTCACCCACAGTTTGACAGTCACTGTAGGATCTTTCAACACAGAGTTTGCGTTATTGATCCAAGATACCTTAAGCATTTCTGTGGAATTTGCCCATTTGGCTTTCCAGCAGGCTGAACGCGTATTTATATTTTTAATGCAACACAGCTCCCCTGAGATTCCGTAGCACCTGAAAAATGTCAGTGAAATAATCAGCCAAGGAAATGGAGACTCATAAAGTGATCTGACTTGTCTAATGTTACTCAGGAAACTGATGTCTTTTCTGGAATAGGACCAGATCCCTCCTCGCTGCTACTCAGAAGGTCAAATTTGACCAGCTTATATTATATCTGTCCTCTCCTAGTGACAATTACATCCAAAGCAGAAAGCATTTCTTTGAAACGATCATTTGTAGGGAGCTTCAGAATAAATTAAATATATGCGATTTATCTTAGACAGGAACAGGCTTTCCAGCATGCACGCAACATCAAGCATATGAAATCTGGTCCATTGATTTTCTAAAATATGTTCCCTTTGCCCTCCTCCTTTTTAATGAAACGCTCAGCTCTTGTCTGTGAACAGGAAGAACTTTGTATTAGTCACTGAATGCAGTGAGTGTTACCACTGGGTCTGAATCAGACAGACCGCTTAAATATATCTGCAGGAGAAGTTGTAAGAAAATGTTCTAATGAAACAGGACATTTGTGCTGTATGTACACAGACAGCAAGACTGCCCTTCATTAAATTATCCATCTTGCCACAGGGCAAGATAGCAGACTGGTTTTTTTATGAGCTGCCAAATTTATCCCCTCCCCCAAGCAAATAGCACCTGCAATGTGTAGCAGTGTGCCCTCCAAACTACAGCCAAGGCCATGGACTTTTGACAGCTTGTCAAGTATTTGCTAGTAAGGAGTGGGAAGCATATGCTAGATGTACAATTAGAAATGATGTGAATTAGAAATGATGTGAAAGGAGAAAGAAAGTAAGAAAGAAAGGCACAGACTCTTTAGCTGGGTCTGTTTTAACAGGACAAGGAGAAATGGTTCCAAACTAAAAGAGGGGAGGTTGGATATAAGGGAAAGGTTTTTTGCTGTACGAGTGGTGAGGCACTGGCACAGGTTATGCAGAGAGGTGGTGGATGCCCCATCCTTGGAGACAGTCAAGGTCAGGATGGACGGGGCTCTGAGCACCTGATGGACCTGTAGGTGTCCCTGTTCATTGCAGGGGAGTTGGACTAGATGGCCTTTAAAATTCCCTTCCAGCTCCAACAATTCTATGATTCTATGATTCTGCACGGGTTCTGGGGATCCCATATATATACACACTTGCTCCAATCTCTAAAGGGATAGAGAAATGTTAGAAACAAGAAAAGTATCACTGAACAAGTACATGACTCCAGTGAACACACAGGTGTGTACCATCTCCAGTCTGAAATTCAGTGCCTGCCCCATGGGCACAAATAGGCTTATCTGAGGTTCAATTCTTTCATCCCTGAACCTTGCCAGAGGCTATTTTAGGCAGTGGTGAATAATGTGGAAGGAAAGCAGCTCAGCTCCTGGATGAGCTTTTAATTGCCCCCTCGTTCATATGTGCCTCCTGAGCAGGCTGGGATTTTCCTTTTTATTTTTTTTCCTTTCTACCAGTCAAAAATAACTCTCCTGAGCATTTTGGCAAACAAGATCAGAGAGCAGCATGGTGAAAAACCTTATAGTGACGGGCATGTGCGGATGCATGCTGCTTTGATTGGACACCCCGGTCACAGGACGTTACCATCCCCAGTGGGATTAGAGTTAATCATAAGCTTTGGGTTTCCAAAGTGAATAATCGTATTTAAGATCTCGCCATTCACTTTCCATGGCTGTTCTGCACTATTTACTTAATACATTGCTCTGACCTACATCCCCTCCTGCAGACTCATTCACTGCAGTACTTGTAGAGAAAAAGGATTAATAGCAAATCTCTGCACAATCTCTCTCACGTTTCTGCTTAGTAGAAGTGAAATCACTTCAGCAGTTTGAGCATTAGGGACAAGTATGGACCCGGCTTCATAGGACTCACTTACTATTAAACCTTGTTGAATCATGAACACAGCTTACTTTAGGAAATGAAATGTGTATTATTTGAGGATATGACATACTCTCCTGTGTCAGTCAATAAAAATCCCTCTAAAATGAGGACACGTACAGTTTAACACACAAGGAGCTGCTGTTCACATAACCATCATACTTAGCACTGCCAGAGCACTTTACATTTTCACAGAGCTTTAGAGATATTATGATCAAGGTAGATGACTGGAATAGTAAATTTTCATTTGGTTATTAGCGTAAAGCAGCAATTTGTTCCATTATGGAACGTTTTGGGCCATATGGACTCACGAGAACATTGGAGGAAATTGGCCAGGATTTCCAAATCGTGATGTTCTTCTGAAAATGTAAGGGCAGAGCAGCCTTCAGTTTCTGGCATTTTCTCTGCAGGAGAGTTCTCAGGCTGCCATTGACAAGGGGATGTGGGGTGGAAGATTTTTATGTTTGTGTTTGGGGCAGCATGTGATGGGTGAGGGTGAGAAGGTGCAGTGCAGACGTGGCTCACTTTTCTATAGTGCAGGATATCTTTGGGTAAATACTATGACAAGTCACTTCCTGACCTGCAGCTCAAGAGAAGTGCACCATGACAGTGATGGGACCTGTGGGAATGGCATGGAGCTGTGTCAGGTCAGGATCATGTTGCGTGTCAGGAAAAGGCAGCAGGCATGGAACAGGCTGCTGAGGGCAGTGGGCACAAGCCCTGAGCTGCTGGAATTCAAGAAGCGTTTGGACAACACTCTCAGACATAGGATTTGAATGTTGGATGGTTGGGTATGGAACCAGGAGTTGGACTTTATGGGTGATGTTTATGGGTCCTTTCCAACTTGAGGTTTTCTGTGATTCTGTACAATTATGCAAATGTTCAAGCACAATCACTGTTCAGGTCTCATGCTCCAGTCAGACAGAGGTCTTACAGTAACGCAGAATGATTACAGGGTCAGCCAAGTTACTTTTCATTGCTCTAATGGGCACTGACATTCGAACAAAACTGTGAACAGGTCCAGCGTGGACATCCACGCTTGATTCTCATTCCCTCTTTAAATTTAGGTAAGTTTCATTTGCCTGGAATATATATTGCCTATTAAAGCCCTCAAAGTCTGAGGTTCTGTGCTTTCAACTAAAAAGCCATGCCAAGATCCCTACAAACCCATTCTTCTAACATTTACTCATACAAACAGATGATAAGACCTGGAAAAAATACAAGAAATAAGAGTGATGCTATCCAGACTTTTCACTCTGCTCCTGCTGTCCTGCACCAACCTCACAGTGCAGAAACCTTCCAGTGTCTCTCCTTGGGTGGCAGTGAGGCCATTGGCAGTGGGAAAGAGGGAGAATCCCAAATGGGGCAACATGAGAGATGAGTCCGCCTTGGTTGGAGTGGGGATAGAGTAAACCCAGAGGCTGAGACTCTCAAATTGATTTGGAGCCCAACACCTATTTAGAAATTCCTGCAGTTTGTGATCCAAAGCAGTCACAAAAGAGATCTTCTGAAAGCTCCCGCCAAGAGCTCTTTGCAAGGACATGGGAAGCCTACAGAAAGACATGGGGAGACAAACAGCTCTTTCTCCATGTGCTTTGTCCCTTGACAGTGGGTCATCCCTTACTGTTCCTTGTCCAGTCATCCAAGAAAATGATGCACTATTAAAGCACAAGGGGGAAAATGCAAATAGTTAAACATCTCAGAAAACCATTTCCAGCACAAGAAAGCATGAAGCTGGAATATGAAAGGGAACTTTGCACATGAAGATCTAACAACATGAATCCTCTCAGCATTATAGAGAAGTGAAGATCAAAAAGGATAATGGATTTGAAATAAGACTTAAAAGACCACATTGGCCTGGAGCTGCAGGGACCGTTGGGGCCATATGTTAAGCAGAAACAGGATGTTTTTGGTGTGTCTACAGCAAGCTCAAAGGAAAATGCCCTCCTTTCAGCATGTCTGTCTGTCGACACCCCCAAGTACATCCACACCCACTGGAAAGCTGTGGGTAGGGAGCACGCTGGGGAGTAATGCTGAACTCCTTCTTCTAAGGCCAGAATATGAAATCTGCCTAAAGGAAAAACATGGACATGTCTCGAGCTCCTGGTGCAGGCAGCATCTACCTACATCAATACCAGGGTGGCTTTCAAGGAACCACAGTGAGAAGGAACACATTGCTGGGGTTGGGAAGCCCACCCTCAGCCTTCAGTGACAGCCCACCATGCAACACAGCAGGTGGTTCTACTAATTTTTTTTTATCTTACTTCTCATGGAAAGTAAGAAGCTATTTTTACACCCCAGTAACAGCCTTTGGACTGTCAGGAAAATGTGGGAGGTTTTGTAGTAGCTGTTTTGCCTGACGTTTTCTCAGAGATGGCTGGAAATAGTATGTAATTAGAGAGGCTGTGTTGGAAAGACCTGCAAATATCTACAGATCTATGGAGAGTGCAAGTATCTATACTCCATGTAGAGTGCAAATGTTTTTTTTTTTTCATTATTGAGCCCAGCGAAGGTGAAACTAAATGTGGTTTATAGAAATGTAAGATGATCTTACAGGCATCAAAGTATAGACCTGCAGAAGAGCCAAGTTCATTTGATTTCCTCTCTCTTCTATCATTCTCTGTAGAAAAGACTTCTGGGCTATTTGGATACAGAAGTGCACCTTTAATGGTGTGTCCCTGGAAAAGAATGTCAACAGAAACCTACCTTATTTTGCTGAATTCACATTAAGACAGTTTGCAACCAGGACTAATTTCATAGACTCACAGAATCATAAAATGGCTTGGGTTGGAAGGACTAATTTCCCTGGACTAATTTTCCCCTTGGCTTCTGGCACACCTAGAGATGCTGGGGTCTGCAGGGAACAGATCTGTGCCTGAGGAACACCCACGGCTGCAATTCCAGAGCTCAGCTGGATTATCCACATTCAGGCAGCTTTTACCCCCTCAAAAATAGTGTGTTTCTAATTGACAGGAAAACCTTGCAGGAAACTGAACAATCTGCTCTAATCATGAAGGTAAGTCTACACATTCAGTTGACCACTAGACCTGCTATAAACTCAAGTGACTGCAAAGGATCCTGCTCCAGCCTATCAGTTAAATAAATATGTAGCGAAAGCGTTTTCTGAAAGTCTGATTATGTCATCAGCAGAGTGAAAAGGCTTCTTCAGAGCTGCCCTCATCTGTTGAGTAATTACTGAGTTGGGACAGGGGCCAAAAGGCTCCTTTTGAACACACAGAAAGACTAGATGCACATGTAGAGCTGCTAAATATAAACCTGTGGCATATCCTCCATTTCCCCTCCTCTCCCCCTTGCAGAATACCAAGGGGGTTACATCACATCCCAGAGCAAGCCGTTGTGATGGTTTCTTCCCCCCTGTATTCCTTTATCAGACACATTTCTTTCTTGTGCTCCCAGGCAGAGATCTGCTGTAGCCTGGAGCAAATACTGTATAGTCAAGTTGAATTAAACAAATCTCTCTCTTCCAAATGAGGTTGTATAGTTCCTGGTTCCTTATAGAGGCAGTGTGTTATTTAGTTTACAGGAAGGCAAAGAAATAGTCAAGAGATGGTAATGATGATGGGGCTGTTTGGACTGGAAGAGAGAAGGCTCTGGGGAGACCTAAGAGCAGCCTTTCAGTATCTAAGGTGGGCTATAAGAATGAAGGGGGCAGACTCTTTAGCAGAATCTTTTGTGATAGGACAAGGAGAAATTATTCCAAACTAGAAGAGGGGAGATTTGGACTGGATATACTAAAAAAAGTTACTGTAAATAAGGACAGTGAAGAGCTAGAGCAGGTTGCTCAGAAAGGTGGTGGATGCTTCATCCCTGGAGACACACAAGGTCAGGCTGGACAGATTCTGAGGAACCTGATGTAATTGTAGGTGTTCATTGCAAGAGAGTCGGACTAGATGACCTCTGGGAGTCCCTTCCAACTCAAATGATTCCATGAACCTGGGAGAGAGGGAAAGTGAAGGCTGAACACCAAGAAAACAGATACATGGGATCTGAGAAAATGTCACTTTGCAAAATAAATAGTATCTAACAAGGTTGAAAGAAATGTTATTATTTTTATGATGCCACTCTAAAAATGCTGTCCTGAAAAAGCAATCAGGCTGAGAATATGAGTTTTGCAGCTGTGTTTTCCCGGCTCTTCACTTCCCTGTCAATGAGCTGATGAACATCCTCATTCTGTAGTTGTCATGCACCCCTTGCTTTGTATCCTCCAGTCCTCAAAGATCAAACCATGGTTGGGGAAAAGTTGGGACCCACCTACTGCAAACCAAATAGCAGTGAATACCCTTGTTCCTTATTGACCCATGGAGCTGAATCAGAGAAACCATAGTGGTTTTTAGGAAAGGGTGGCTCCTCAGCTCTGCTACATGAGAAATCACCATCTGATGTTTTAGAGGCTTACTGTTTGCATGCCCCCTGTGATTTCAACACAATGTGGGGTTTTCCTAAACTTCTAAACACTGTTTCCATGTAGGCGCTCCCCAATTGACTCCCATCTGCTCCCTGCAAATCCTGCTGCATTTTCCTGCACATTCCTATGAAGGGAGAGTGAAATGAGTAAAAAATAAACATGCAGCTGTCTCTGAGGTTGTTGGTTTGCATTGTGGCTTTGGTAAAAATACTCCTGCCTTAGTTTCCCCACCTGGTCATTAAACCCATAGGCAGGAGAAGGGGCATAGAAGAAGGAGAATTTAGGTGGAAAAAGGGTAGTAATTTAATCACCCGTATTTTGTGATGATTTACTTGCAGTGCAAAACCTGTGTGTTGATAAACTGTTTTCAGCCTCATCTGATCAGTTCACTACTTCATAGATGTCAGCAGCACTGAAGTGTTCACCCAGGCAAGCTGCTCTGGGCTCCTACATGGGAGCAGGCATGGAGCTGGTCTCTTCTCATCTCCTATATGAGGTAGGGATGGCGGATGTGGCTCTTCACATCCATAGACTTTGGTGTCCAGCTCAGACAGAGAGAACTGAGAGACATTCTGTAATTCTTGTTCATATGAGACCCCTCCTTACTAATGCAAACTCAATAGTGGTTAAAAATATGCCCATCCTAGCTGATTTTAAATGGATATTGTTTAATCCATGCAACCTTCCCAGATATCATCTTATTGGATAAGTTGGGTGCTTTGCAGAGGGTTGCCTAAGTCTCATATAAAGAACTCACAAAAATGAGTTAAAAATGCTCCAAAAGAGACAGTTGGGTGGAAAAAAGACCAGAATATATCATGCAATGGTTAGTCAACAAGCAAAAGAAAAGGAGGAAATGTTGCATGTGGTGAAACGTTCTTCTCAGCTGTTATTTGGGAGTGGTTGAAAGAGTTAAGCCCAATACTGGAATGTCTTGGGAATGTTGGCAGAGGGAGAGCAAGCAGTTTTTTTCCTCCCTCTGGATGGAGTCCCAGGACTGAGCTTTCAAAGTGATGACTTTGGATTCGAGTTTGCTTCTTGGTTCTGCAGCAGAAAGCTGGGATGTGATGCCGTGGAACCAAGAAGCCCTCTGCAAGGGAAATGCAACTGCCTTCCAAAGTCAGGAGAGGTGTTTTTATCTTCTCCCTGCTCGCCCCTGGTGCAGCAGAATTCGCTGTGAGAAGATACACACACGGAGAAACCACATCCTGAAGGGTGTGCACGAAGAGAGAAAGGCACATCCCTAAACAATTTATTTTGACTGCCGGTTTTTGTCGTTGGATTTGGTTTAGTGGTTTTGTTTTGGAACTTTTTTTAGTGTTGGCCTTTTTTTTCTCTCTCTTTTTTTCTTTTTTTTCTTTTTCTTATTTTTCTTTGGTGGAAATCGCAGTGACTCTTTAACCTTGCAGTTGATAAGGCATTAGCCGATCGCCTCCAAACAGGGAGCCCGGCATTTATTGCAGGGAGCTGGCATGGCTGCCGTGCTCTTTGGCTTTGAGGATCTGCTCTACAGCTGGGACAGCCTGGTGTGGAGCCTGACATCCCGGGCTCTGAGGACTTGCCGCTTCGGAAATCTGAGGGTCCTGCAGCTCATGCTGAAGCCATGGTGCATTTCCAGAGCCATTTATCAGGTAGGGTTTTAAAACACCAGGCCAGACCTTCAAACCTGAGTGCTGCAGAGGGGAACCTCCTGGGGAGCTGCACAGGGTCCCATCCTGCTCCCAGCACTGCAGGTAGTGGGGCAGAGGAGATGCATGTGGGTAAGACCCAAGAGGGGAAATGTAGGGTTGGAGAATGATGGTGGGGTTTCCTGAAGTGGAGTGGAAAATGTGAATTAAGGGTCACTCTGCTTATCTTCCAAACTTGTGAAGCTTTATGTTTTTATGTACGGCCATCCTTAGCTGTGCTGCATCTTTGAGCTGCCTCTGTGATGGCAAGAAAGTAATTTATAACCTGTTTGAAGGAAAGGACACCTAGAGACATGTAGTCTGCTGGTGGAAAACGGGCAAACACAATCGGTTCTAAATGCAGAGGCACTGGTTATCCCTATGTGACTTAGGCAATGCCTTCAGTCAGCAAAGTCTGAGACGTTTGATTGCCTAAACTTTTTGTTTTACCCAGTAAATGTGTTACGTGGCACAGGCTGCCTTCCCCACTGCTGCTCTGAACGATGGACATGGAGGTCTGGGGTTTGTTCAGCTGGCTGCTCTGTAGAACCAAAAAGCTGTAATAAACTGTGCTTGTTTCTGTGACTGGCTAAACTGGGTTAAATCCTTTGAGTAATCATCACAGAGAAAGTGTTAGAACTGGATGCCTAGCTGAATAGCAACTCTTATTTCAGTCCCTAGGTGAGCCCAGGTTGAAATTTCGCTCTAAGCCAACCAGTGTTCAGCTCATCTGCTTTTCTAATCAGCCTCAGACAACTGGGGCTAGACGTGTATTCTGCTTCAGGGACAAACCCATTACAATATTTATCAGCTTCACTGGTTTGGCTAATGCAGGATGTTGGATTGACTGATCAGTGTTTGCGTTTGGAAAAGGCATTTTCTGCTACTCCCATTTGCTTGATATTTTGCTTTTCCTGTGCTTTGGAAGTCTCCATGTGTAAAGCCAAGTTACACAGAAAAGGACAGATTAAAAGCCTGGAGAAACTGTGTGTGTTGCATAGAGGGAGAGCAGAGGATGGCTCATAGCAATTTCAGCAAACTTTGAACCAGCTTCAGAACACACTTTGGTTACTGCAGACTTCAAGAATAGATTTTATGGCCATCTTTGGAGTTCAGCAGGCATGGGCAGTGTGTTTATTTTAGGTATTAATTTGTCCCAGAAGATGTCTGCTGCTAACAGCGTTAAGTCTTTACCCAGATGTGCTTTCTGTGCCAGTGGTCACCCTGGTGGCCCTGAGCACAACTTGAAACTGACATGGGATGTATCAAATGATGGCTTCACAAGAACTGGCATGAGCACAGGAAAGGGGAAGGAAGAGAGCTCAGTGCTGAATCCCCTTTTATTTCTATCCATGTAAAATCATGCTCAAAAAACTAAGGAGTAGCCACAAGATTCATCCAAACTCAGGCTATGAACCACCTATCCCACCCTGAACACAGGCATTTGGAGATGCTGCTGCCCACAGAAGTGTGATAACTATCCTGGGATAAGATCTGTTACTTGATGGGGTCAATGAGCAACAAGGAACAACATCCTCAAGTTGTCAGGGGAGGTTCATGTTGGGTATTAGGACAAAATTCTCCTCCAAAAGAGCAGTCAAGTATTGGAACAGGCTGCCCAGGGAGGTGGAGAGCTCACTGTCCCTAAAGATGTTCAAGAAAGAGCACATATCACACAGAATCACACAGAATCACCCGGGTTGGAAGGGACCTCAAGGATCATGTAGTTCCAACCCCCCTGCCTAGCAGGGCCACCAAACACACACATTCAGATCAGGTTGCCCAGGACCCCGTCCAACCTGGCCTTAAACACATCCAAGGACGGGGCATCCACAACCTCCCTGGGCAGCCCGTTCCAGGGCCTAACCACTCTCCTTGTATAGAACTTCCCCCTAACATCCAACCTAAATCTTCCCTCCTTCAATATATGACACTGAGGGCCATGGTTAGTGTGCATGGTGGAGGTAAGTTGATGGTTGGACTGGATGATCCTAGTGGTCTTTCCAGCCTCAATGGTTCTATGAATTTCTGATTCTATGATTCCGTGTTTCTATGATTCTATGAGTGCACTCTTTCCATTACAAAGTGCACATGCCTTCAACTGTCCCCCATGTCATTACGTCACGTTCATGGCATGTTAACCCCCTTCCCCAGAGCCACCAGGAGGACAGGACTTGCAAATGTGCTTCCGCTCACACATATAGGAGCATCAATGCAGGCTGACACTCCACTCCGAAATGGTGGGTCTGGTAGAAGGAGAGCACTGGTGGATGGAGGTTTGCATGTGAACAGCATCTCACAGCTCATCTCCACGGAAAGCCAGAAGTAATAGGATGAGCTGATAGCAAATGTTTTTATATTAATCCTAATATATCCTCTAGTAGCCAGCATCCTCCAGTTTAAATGCTGACAGTATTTTAATTGAATACTGCCTGGACAGAGCATGACAGTTTAATAACTTCCTACCCGGAGACAGAAAGTTCTTACAATGTTTATTGTTTAGATGAGCAAATAATCTCTTGACTGTGCTATTCCTGTCGCTGTGATGTTTTAATCCCTGCCGCTACTGCATCTTGAGAGCAGAACATAGATTTGCTGTAGGACCTCTTCCAGAAAAGTGATTGCATATGCAAAAAAAAAAAAAAAAAAAAAAAAAAAGTGTGTCGCCATCTTTCCTGCTTTTTAATTACCTCACAGTGCTTCTCTGCCTCTAGAGTCACTTCCTTAGGATGGTTTTTTTGGATTGGAAAGCACCTTAAAGATTGGGAATGGCAACAGGAAAAAGTGTGTGACTTCATGTGGATCTGAGCATTGGGACCAGCATGGGTCTGCAGTGCTGGGGGCTGAGCAGGACGTGGGGCAGCATCTGGCTCCTGATGGCTTCCTCAGTGTCTTTCTTTACTGACAGAGATCTGCAGATATTTGTGTCAGAGACCATCTACGCATAGCTTGTATCTCCTGCACTTTCACAAGACCTGGATTTACTACATGGGCTCTCTAGAATAATTCTGTGCAGATCACAAAAGGAGTGGGATTTCCCACCCTAAATGATGTTAGAAAACTCAGGTGCTCAAGTTCACCCTAACAAAACGTCTATCATTCCCAAAGAGAAAAAACCCAAATGTCTCATAGTCACTGCCCATCCCATGCTTAGATGCTCATACCATGCTTCAAGCAACAAGCAACATCCACTTTTCCATGCCTTGGATTGACCCATCCAGACCATGATGAAGAGCTTGTACGTGCAGCAGGCATACTTAGTTTAGAAACATTAGAAACGGGAAAGATTAAAAATTTTTCTTTCCCCTTGCATCTCTTTGCAAATATTTGAAGATCTTGGAGGGTTTCGTGGCAGCAGAGGGAAATGGCTGTGCAGGATGCACACTGCTATGTGCACTGCGCTAAAGAGCACTGCAGTTATCCTTTGCACTGCCAAACAGGATCATGACTCTTGGGGTTTCTGAAGAGCTGAGGAAATTTTGGTATCCTTTCTCTAGACTGTTGCCCTGACCATACAAACCATGAATATTCATGGGGTTGTTAATCTTTATCTACAAGTTACCTGGAAACAAAGTCAATACTGTATGGAGAGTGTGGTCCAGATATATTACTAATGGAGCAGATGAAAAGGTTTTGAGGAAAAAAATTAAAAAAAAAAAAAAAAAAGGAACTCCAGGCTTCTACACAATCACTGTAACTTTCTTTGCTCCTGACAGGTGAGACTTTGTTTTCCTGGCTCTTGGGAAATCAGTGGAGATGCATTAGCAGAGGTAGATGGAATAGTAATTCTGGGGTGATGTAGGGCATGTTGATCAGGACTCCGTCCTCTACATCTGAGATTTCAGCCTTCAAATCCAAACTGACGTGGCAATCAGAAATCTGGAGGTGCTCAGGCTGTGAACAGTAGTTACAAGAAAGATGGAAACAATCAAAAATTCTTCCTTCATTCTTGGTCTCCAGACTGGATTTGACTTTCAGAGATGCTGAAAAAATCCGTTTCTCATTGTCTTTAAGTGATGCTGTAGTACTCAAGACACCTGAGATCTAGAAGCCCCAAGGCAAAGCACCATCAGCTGTATCAGACTGCATTTCTTCCCTGCAAGTAAATCCTTCTGCAAGTCTTGCATTCCCAGGGATGCATTTGTTTACCCTGTCTGAGCAAACACCTTGCATCTTGAAAGTCCACTCTGTTTCCTTTGAGCTAATATTCACCATACGTCATTCGCAATGAATGCTTGCTGTACTTTAATTTTGTTTTGTGATCTGCCACGTGGCTTTCAGGCTGCATGATTGTAACCCATTTAAGAAAGGAGATTAGCAAAGAATAAACTTCCAGTCAAAGCTTTCAGACTGTCAGTTGTGAGAGAAGTCTCTGAACTGCTGGGTGTATTTTTACCAGTGCCCAGAAGACATTTGATTGCTCTGACCTACTAAAAATTGCCCTGTGAACTCACACAGTGGAAATTCTTCATAAATACTCCGTTTTCAGGAAGGGCTGGGGGAGGGTTGGTTTGTTGCTTGGTAGGCAGTCTGTACTATATTTTAACGTCCTGAAGATATTTCACTATTTATTTAATCTCCAAATCCATCAACAAATGTTTTAGTTTACTGACTACGTCTGTGCAGTGTCAAAAAAACATTTGGCAGAGCAGGACCCACATCTTCAGTAAAAGTGTGTTTATGTGACTTTCTGCTTTAAACCCCACAAACCCGCTCCCACCAAATCCCAGGCAGAGCTGGGATGCAAAGCAGTCCCTGAAGGACTTGCAATACCAAACCTCACATCCTTTAATTCCTTACACACTGCAAATAGCAGTACTGTGCATTTTTTATACAGTGCATTTTTATCATAGAATGGCTTAGATTGGAAGGGACCTCAAAGATCATCCAGCTTCAACCACTTTGCAAAGGCAGTTAAGTAACATTGTGTCCATTATACTGCTGTAGAATCTGAAAGATGGCCAAAATTACTCACTTAGCTGTAGGCGCATGCAAAGAATTGCCTTCAACACCTCACTGCTCCCCATACAGGTAATGGGATTAAGGGGGGAGGTGAACTGTAGCATTCAGGGGTTGAATGAAGATGATAAGAGAGTGAAACTGTTTTTGCTGTATTGGCAGGAGGATAAAGGGCCAAAATGGGATGGAAAATGTTCTGCAGGAGCAAAAGGAGCAGATGAAGCTGTTTTTGCATTGTTTTAGCATTCTGCTCCTCTTGGACAAGAAATGAAAGATATCAAAGCCCAGAAGCCAGTTTTCTGTTTCTTCTTTCCTTGCTCCACCAGTGGAGGAGGCCCAGGTTGTGACTACCAGCATTCTTCTCACCCAGATGCAATCAAGCATATGAGTGTCCAAGCCCATACTCCTTGTGCCTGGGGTTCAGCTATTTCATTACTTATTTGCCTGCCTGCCCCACAGTTTTATTTTCCCTTGGGAGCAGCCATCTCTGGTGTGTTTCCTATGCAGTGCCCAGTGCTGGCCACCAGGTGCTCTTGAGTTTGCAGCCTGTTGGCTCATGACCTGGGCTGAAGAGCTTTGAGGCTTCACCATTTAAGTGGCTAATTGCTAGTACACCACTGGGTAGTGCATCAATAAAGGGACAAGTTGTTATCTAACAGTGGGCTCTGGGATATCCCTAGGTCTGGGGGGAGATGCTGAAATCTTGAGAAAAGCTCACTGAGAGGTCTTGACATGAAAAGGAGCAAAATAACTCTTAGGACAGAGTCTCTCCATTTGTGGAAAACTGTAATAGACCTGTAGGGTCTGAATGACTCCATTTGTTTTGCTGTCTTTCTGAAGTTGAAACGGCAAGCACACTTGAGCCTTCTGGTGAGCAGCCAGCTATGGTAAGATGCTGCATTTCAACCCAAAACCCTTCTGTCCTTTCTCTGGGAACTGACAACTTCCCATGTCCTATCAAGAGTTTGATGCTTCCTCTCGTATGGGAAATGTCTGTGAAAATCAGTTGTCTCAGTGTCATTTTCATCCAGCTCTCCTTGAGGACTTCTTACTGTCTATGTGTAAGCAGTTAGGGATTCAGGAGCAAAAGTGACATTTGCACGCCTGCTGTAAATGGCAGTGCAAACAGGCTGCTGTAAATGGCAGTGCAAATCAGTGTTGGGCAATAGGTAGGAAGGAAAGGGCTGAAATGTTAAACACATCATTTCAGATTGGTAAAACTTCCAGGTTTTGATTTATAGCTTCATCACCAAGTTGATTAATGTGGAATTCATACACAACCAGCTCTTTGCTTTCCTTTCAGGCCTGACATATTAGCATTTCCCATTAATCTAGTCAGCTCCAAGCATGATGAAAGCAGAGGAAATAGAGGATTAGGTGTATGAGAGCATTAGGTGGGCAGGAGGAAAGAGCCAGCAAAATTCACAGCTAGATAGTGAAAACCATATGCAGGTCTCAGCTTGTAGCTGAGGCTTTTCGGAGCAAATCTTCTGAAGCCAGCATACCCAAATGCTTGCTCCTCTGAGGTTCTGAGCAGAGGGTTTTTCAGTAAGATAGTTTTAGTGGGAGGTGGGTGTGAATTTTTCCCCTTTATTCTGCTGATGTAGTCCACAGGCTCCAGAGTTGCCTTTCAGAGGTCTCAAACTTTATTGCTACATATTTAAGCATTTATGAGTCTTGAACTTCTTCCCTTAAAATAAAACAACAGCAACCAACAGTAATCACAAAGAAAAGGGGGAAAAAAAAAAAAAGGGAAGAAAAAACCCTCTGCCCAAGAGCCCCAGAGCTGCAGAAAGGGCTAATGAGACTCACATGTTCCTGAAAGCTTCTGAGAGGAGCTTTTGGCTCATGGAGTTTCTCACCCCATTTTTGTTACAGTCAGAAGCAAAGGAGGTTAGACGAGCAGGGGAGGGGAGATAAAATGCAAATATTAAAGGTTCACCTTTGCCAGGAAGCATATCCAAAAAAAAAAAAAAAAAGAGAAATCAGGCTGTGGAGGAAATCCAAGCTCTTTCTACTTGAGGTGTGTATGGAGAAAGCACAAGAAATGTTCAGCAGGTTGCTATCCCAGATACACTGCACTAAAAAATACAAATGTTCAGCATCTGATGCAGCTTTCTCCTGCCCTTGTAGATCTGGCAAGGACTGAGGCAGTCTGGCAGGATCCCTGGCACTGCCACCAGCCCCACTGTTTGCTGCACAGGAGCCCCATGGAGCTCGCTGCTGTCCTTGGAGAGGATATAAAAATATAACGCTATAAAGCATCCAATCAGTCATGAGTGCTAATGACCCCTAAGCACATCAAATCAGCCTCTTCAGATCCAGTCTCCATCCCACACTGCGTTATGCAAAGGAATGATAACAGTCCAGTCCAGGAACAGGACACCAGGGGTTTTCTGGGCAGTGGTTGAATCTGAGTCACTGAATCTCCTTGGGGTTGCTGAGAGAGGAGAGCGAGTGGTCAAGTCTCATGACTGAGGTTTTTCGCTGAAGAAATAGCAGTCTCTTAAATTAGGAGTATTTGGCGTTGGTTTGCTCCTACACAGATTTTTCCAACCTGCCTCTGTGTAAGAAACATTCAATCTCCAGCACTACTCTGTTCTTGAGAGGGGAGCCTCACTGCTTCTGGTTATGAACATGGGCATAGTCTTTCACGGTGCTAATTCTAGCCTGCTAATATATGCTTTAAGATCATCAGCTCAGCTTACACAAGACACCAGCTCAGCTGCAGACACAAGTGATATGAGTTATTTCCACATATGGATAGTTTTCAATCTGATCCAAAGTTCAGATGGGTGTTCCTGCCCTTGCCTTTGCTTTTGGCTGCTAGAGGTGAAGACTGTGCTCTCCACAAGGAGTACGAACCCACCCAAACTGAGAGGAATATTAGGAAAATATCCTAAATATTATGAAAAATTTCTTCTCTAAAAGAACGTTCAGGCATTGGCACAGACTGCCCAGGGAGGTGGTGGAGTCACCACCCCTGGAGGTGTTCAAGAAAAGGGCACTGAAGGACATGGCTGGTGGGCTTGGTGCTGAGGGGTTTATGGTTTGACTAAATGATCTTAGTGGTCTTTTCCAACTATGATTCTATGATACCCAGAGAGGATCCCCTGGTTGTAAGAGGGACCACCAAGGCAAGAGGAATATTGGGTTTGCAGAAGTCGGGTCTGAACTGCACTTTCTAAGGCTTAACAATTTTCTGCTCAATAGTCTGAAATGTGAGGTGGGATGCTTTTAGTTATCAAAAATTGGGTATTTCAGCTGAGTTATTCATGCTGCCTCCTTCCAAGGTGCATCTGTTGGTAGATGATACAAGTCACTGTCTGGTGATGCCTACACTTTTGTGCCAAAATCAGAACCCTAAACCCAAATAGATGCCAAAACACTGAACACCCACTGTTCTTTGAAGTGCATCTCTATCATATGATTCTGATTAAATGTTTGTCATTCAAGGTTCTGTTCCTAAAGTGACAAATGCCAGAAGCCCCTAGGAAGGCTTGCAGCTCAGCAGCCTTGCATCTGGAGTCATTTGATATAACTTGCTCTGTAAAGGGACAGGCCCACAGGAAGCACTTTTTGTTGCCTTCCCAAGAGATGTATTTGTGAACAATTTGCTCCTCTGAAGTAAAAGAAAACAGCAAAGAGTTTGCCTGAAGAAATTTTGTTTGATTCTACCCCTTTGCTGTGTTTTTCCTCCAAAGAAAGAAATCCCTCCTGAACACAGAAGTCGGGGCAGCCCCAGACCAGGTCCACTTCCATCAGGTTCTTGTGTGCTTCTTCTTTTGTGCAAACTAAAATGATCACAGGGAAAGTCTGCCTTTTCCTTCTCATTGCAAAATGCCTTTATGGCTCTATGCAGTGGGTGCCATTTCTTTAGGACATTCTCAGGTAGCAAAGGTGGAACTGGACTGTCCCGTTTATGCCATCCCATCTTCTTGCAGAAGCTGTTCACATTCAGCCAACACTATCAGCTGTTTGGAGAAAAGCAGTCACTCTACAGCATGGCACTCTGGGGAAAAACAATCCCAAATGAAGGACTTAAAGATTACTCTTGTGATAGCAAGAAAAAAAAAAAAAAAAAGAACAGAGCAAGGACTTGTAATCCCACTGTGCATCAGTGCCATAATGCATTGTGAAGTCAGGATTTGTCTCCTCCTTTCCCTTTCCTCACTCTCTCCACTTCCCCTCTCAACTTGGGACAAGGAGGATATTAACCACAAGTGGTTTCAGCAACCCTTTTGCCGACATCTGCACATGATTTTTTTCTGTATTTTAAAGAGTCATTTCTAGTGTCCATTCATTTTGATTAAACTCTGATGTTTTTTAATTAAATCTACAGTGCATTGTGAGTGTTCACATGGGCTCACAGCAGAGGAAGGCTGTCGTTTTCCTAAATTGGAAGCTTATGGAACCAAGCTGGAGGGAAATAATCACGGGATTTTAAACTCTGACTTTTTTCCTCCGTCCTCTTTCAGTCTGGGAGGTATTATTTTAACTATGTGAATCCACTGAGGACTCCAAACCAACTGACAAAGTGTACTCTTCTCCTCCACTCCCAGAGAAGACCTTCACAAGACAGCCGGTGCTAAGTCTCAAATGCAAAAAGTTATCCAAGGTCAAATTCCTCTGCTTTGCAAACTTCCATCTGCCACCCCAAAGGGATTTAGCATCCATCCGGCACCTGGTGGGAGTTACACGAGGTCTGCAGCATTGCACAACCTGCAGGCACCGCTGGGCGCGAAACTTGTGCCTGTCACTGCGTCATGGGATCCTCCACCATGGGCATCTTACTGCAAGCAGCTGTACTTGGGTTGACCTCTGCTTTTTCTTTATTTTTTTAACATTTTTATTAGTCTTTATAGCCCCATAGGAGATGAGAGTCAGGCAGGTCCTCGCATTTGTGGTCACAGCTGAGACAACAGCCCCAAGAGCCACAGGGCCAGCGCTCAGCTTTGCGAAACCTCAGGCGATCCGTCCAGGATTTTGCAAAACCAGACTGCGAAGGAGGAATGGTTCACACCAGGCAGATTATATCCTAACAGTCATTGGGATAAGGAGGTATGAAAGAAGGAAGGGGGATACGCAGCACAAGGGCTGGAAAGTTGCTAGTTAAAGTGAGAACAGAGTCGCTGTTCATCTTGGAAAAGAGGAGATCTGGGAAGCTCGCTGCGTCGCATATTCTCAGGCATTCATCATCTGAAATGTCTCTTAATTGCCCCTATTATATCACATCACAAACATTCCTGTAATTTCCCAGTCACAACCTCCTACAAAGGGATTCTTTCATTCAAGCGGTTTTCACAGAAATCTTTTCCCCTTGGATCCCCGTCCTGTAACACTGTAACACACTCAGAGCAGGAATCTGGAAGCGGAATTTTTTTTTCATCTTTTTTTTTTTTTTTTTTTTCCTAAACGCCAGATGTTGCTTTGCAGACAATATGCTTCAGTAACACAGTGTGTCCCATTTCCAACCTCTTTCCTCCTTGTCCCGAGATAATCAGCTCTTAACAGCTCCTCTTCCTCTTATGGTAAAAGCTGAAATGTAAACAGCCAGGACGTCCGCCGTGTCAGGATCCAGCTGAGTGCAGCTCACTCAGACATGGGGTCCCTGACACAGGGCTGCCTTCAACATTTGGCTCAGCCAACAGACAGCATTTATCATGTAGACTCCCCTGGTCACTTCCTCCTGTGCTCTGGTTTTAAAAACTCCTAAATTTCTGGGGATTGCATTTTCCCACCATTTAGTCAAGAGCTGAATTTTTTCCTCCCAGAAAATACACTTGCATGTCAAAGGCCAATGACCTTAAAAATATCTATAGCTTAGCAGTCTAAATATAGCACAGAGCTGAAATACTGAATTCCTGAGAGGGAGCCAGTGTCAACAAGCAATGTCTATGGCACCGGAGGGTGGGCTGCAGCCCGGGGCTTGTTCTGTACATTATCATAGTCTGCAGCACCTGGATGTCCCAGCATGGCTGATAAGCCCTTTGTGCAGATGTCCTGGCCAAAAACCTTTCCCATCTCAACACTTTGTTATTCTCAGGTGTCTACTTAAGCAAAGGGTGCTTTAGAGTCACCCAGAACTGAAGGCACTGCTCTCTCCTTGACCTAGGGAGGGAGGAGTTTGTCGTATGTCCATGTGTGGAAAGCTCCAGTTCAAAGAGCTGCCATGGACTTTGCCAAGAAGCCATGTCACGGTGGTAAGCCACCACACTGCAGGGGAGTTAGACTTAAAAGGTCCCTTTCAACTCAAACAAACCCCACCATGAGCGCTGAACCAGCCAGGAGTGGTTAAGCCATGACAAGCGATGGTGATAAGTGCTGGCTCCAAGGAAAAGTTGTCCATCTCCATCCCTGGTTCTTCTGAGTCATCTCGTCTTACAGTTGATGAACACAAGTCTCTTCCGCCAGTGCTGGCAATAGCCAGGAGTGACCCATTAGGGATGGACCCATCCGCCTTGCAGATCTGAGGAAATTGTCCAAGATTCTCCATCCCTTTGCTTTCAGTTTGAACTGGTACCTACCATTTACTAATGCAAGTGAGTGATGTGTTATCCGTTAGTCGTGGATAGAAAAGGAGTAATAGATGTTAGAGCTTCCTCTCTTTCTTTTATTAGACTTGGGAGGGATAGAAGCAACTGAAATCCAGACAGGAAAATGCAGCAGGGAATACATACTTAGCATGAAAATGGCTTGCTAATGCTCAAAGGTGGGCAGTGCTAATTTTTGTTGGAGTTGATAACCAGTGGTTTACCTCACCCCTTTTCATTTCACAAACCCAACTCTCAATGGGTCTCATTATCCTGGAAGCTGTTCAAGAAACTCCTCCTCCTCCTTTAACAGGGCTCCAAACACCTTGCAGATCCCCAGAGATTAACTGTTGTTAATATAGTCTAACCATAATATTTCTCAGTTGGTTCATTTGCTGCTGTGCCTTGAAAATCTGCTGTGTTTTAGTGATGATTATATCTGGATGGCTTCTTGGGATTTTCTCTGAAGGCTTTTTTGAAGGAAAGGTCTTCTCCAAAGCATTGTGTTTACATGCACTTTTTCCAAGAACAAACCCTTTATCATTCTCAGACGCTATTTGCTTATTTGATTTGGACCTGTAAAGAGAGCACGTTGACACTAGCCTCCTGACTATCTGGTATAGGATCCGGGCAGGGTTACAGACCCAAAATGATGACCAAACTTTGGTGCTGAAAGTTCCACTGTCCTTGAAATAACACCTACCAGATTCAGCCCATCTTTTGTTTCTTTCCTTCGTTTTGAGTATCTTTTGTTCTAGCTGCTGTCAGGAAGGATTATACATATATATATATATATAGGGCTATACATCTCTATATCCACTCTATCTCCTGTTCATAAGCAAATTGAAGTGCTTGCAGATGACACTGCTTCTAGCTCCTCAGAGGCAAAAGCCAAATGCCACTTAGGATGCCAAGTGCTGCTTCACATGTCCACGATGCACCCTAGGAGTGGGTGCAGCTGATTGAGCATTGTGCTCCAGCAGCTGTGGAGCAAACGACCCTTTGAAGAAGACGCCTATCTTAGTCATCACTGACCTATATTTGATACCCATAATACACATCTCTTTTTACATCAAGATACCCAGAAGGTCTTAATGCAAATTGAAACGCTCTCGGAAAAACATCCCAAAATAATTTTGCTGGGTTGTTTGTCAGTTTGGGAAATCTGTAGGTTCACAAATCATTTGACATTTTTGTGGCTATGAAAATAAAGGGAGTTTTAAATGAGTAGCATCACAGTAGTGTGAAGTTTGGAGACAGACTGGAACTTGAGATCAGCTGGGCTTTTTCTGTTACTCTTTTGGACTGGACAAGGCCTCTGGGGGGTAATGGAATTCTGGGAAGTGCTGAATAAGCTGCTTCATTTTAGAGAGAGGAAGGAAAAGGCAGAAATTAGCAATGCTTTTAGTCTGAAGGTGAAATTGCCTTGACTCCATTGTCTTGGCCTGCAATAAGGATACTGTGAGCTCTTCACCCAGCTTTACTAAAAGGTCTTGAATGATCTTTGCCTCCTGCACATCAGTGTTTCCTCATCTCATAGGATCTGTTTGGGTCTATCTGAATTTGTAACAGTGTAAACTTTTATACTTGCTGCAATAAGCATAATACAGATCTTAATGTGTGAGAGCATGGCTCTTTCGTGCAATGTAGATGGTGTCACAGGCTCATGTCCTACAAATGAAAGAGAAGGTTTGGACACCATGGGTTGGTATACCAGCAGCATAACAGCCCTTCCTGTTGTTCAACTTGGTCTTCAACACCTTTCACTCCCTTGTCTCTACAGTAGGCAAGGACAGGTTTACAAGTGTTCCTGGTAGGCTGGCTAGTGGCACGTAGAGGAGATTTGGAGACCTGTGGTGATATCAGATCAGGATCTTTCAAAGAGCTAAAGGTTTCATTACAAGAATCAAACATCTTCTTTTCTTTCCTTGTATTATAGAACTGTCCCTGGTTTGTTTGGGTTTTCCTTTCCTTTCACGCCCCTGAGCATCTGGAGATGAAAGGTATCACAGCCCATCACCAAATGGCTCAGCAAGGCAGCACTGAGCACGTGCTGTTTGACAGCAGAAGCTCCAGTCAGGCACTGACACTGAACGTTAGCAGTCAGAAGTGCTTTCTTGCCTTCAGCCTTTCTGTGTGTGAAGCCAGGAGTATATGAGAGGACGTGGACAATGGGCTCCCTCTTTCAAAGCACAGTATTTACCAACAAAACCTCTATCACAGGGGATGGACCAACACAGAAGCCAGGAACAAGACGCAGGCATGAAGCTGTGATGCACAGTACCACCTAGTGACTGAGCATGGCTACATAAGGGCAATCCCACATTTGGACAGCATTTGCAAAATACGGCGCCTGTGTCCCCATCCTGTTTTTAACCCTATCTGTCACCAAATTTGAGCACATCACTATGGGCAAAGGCACACTGCTGATGAGCAGCCCTAATTTTTCCTATTTTGTCTGTCTTTTTTTCTTGGAAAGAAAGCTCAGGTTGTGAGAGAAAGGGCTTTTAGGGGTGAAAAGTGGAGAGCAGCTTTGCTTTGTTTGCTCCACAGGGTGTGCAGGTTGGGCTTAGTGCAAATTGCCCACTGAATCACTCGTGAGGAAATTCTCATTGCATTGTGCAGAAGAGGAGAAGAAAAATGCAAGGTCCAGTGAGTAAGGCAGCCTTTCAGGGCATCCAAAGAGAAAAGAAATGCCACAGACTTGTTCCATTCTCAGTAACGATGTGAAAGAGCAGTCTGATAGGCTCTGCTCAAGAGAGGGTTTGTAACCTTTCCCATTAATTTCTTTTCAAAGAATTGCTTATTGAAGGCTAAGCTGCTTTTTATAAGCCTTAGAGGCTGAGTGTGTCTTTGTCCTGTTTTATTATTATTACTGCTTGTCTCCCTTGGTCTCTTTTTTAAAGAAAGCGGTTACTGTACATTGCTGGTGTTTCTCTCTATGTCTATCTAAGAAGAACACAATGCTGAGATGGGAATTTTGTCACTTTTTGGCAAAGATGAGGCTGCATAAAGCACAGTGAATTAGAAGAAATCCAGATCCGTGGGATTTCCCCATACTCCATCTGACAGATTTACCCACAATCCAAGCAGCTGGGCTTTAAATGGATTTGGTCCTTCTCATTTGGGTCTCTCTGCACCAGGGAAACCAGGGAAAGGACATTCAGACTTTCTCCTGGACCTTGGCTGGAAGCTGCTCCTGTTGATAAGCAGCCCCTTACCTGCAAGTAAGTGTTCAATGCTTGTGTCCCAGACAAATTGAGGGTTTAGATGGATATCTTTTCCTGATTTCATAGAATCACAGAATCATGAAGGTTGGAAAAGACCACTAAGATCTTCTAGAGCAACCATCAGCTCATCCCTACCATGCCTACCAACCATGTCCCGCAATGCTATAACAGAGGTCTTCCTCTAAACATTGGCTGGGAATGCCAACCCCAAAGTCAGTAAAATCTAATAAATCACCTGAGTGCAAAGCAATACCATATTTTCTGGAGCTACCAGTCTGTTTTTTCCACCAATTTTTGCTTTGAGAAGGTAATGCTTGACCACTGAACACACTAATCCCAACAGTAGCACCTGTACTTTCCCAGTCAAGGGACAAGGCTGCCTCACACGTGTGGCCGTCGCATGGTAAACACAGCATTTCCAACAGGACTTCTTTCTAGGTTTTTATGCTCCTTGAATTTCTGCTTTTCTCTTTCCCACAATCCATGATGCTGCATCCGACCCCTGTGCGTGGCAGCCCTGATGAGGCTCCTGCAGCTGGGTAAACACAACGGAGTGAATAGGGCCCTTCACAATGGAGTCACCAGGAAATCCAAACACTGTGAAGGCCAACAATTCAGAGGGAACACAATAATGTCATTTGGAGACGTGCTCCTCCCAAGCACCAGGAAAACACTGCTGCCTAGGGGTGCCATTCTCAAAGAACAGGTTTTCCACCCCACAGGTCTCCAGAAAGGGCTCTTTCTCTCTTTACTTCCTTCTGCCGAGCATAGTGGTTAATCACACTGAGGAAAATGAGTTTCTGGAATAACTAGGAAAGGTGGGAAGGCTAATTTCTGTCTGTGGTTGTGCTGGGGTAAATACAAATTATGGCAGTGGGTTTACAGTGGACCGAGTGGCCTGGAGAATGGTCAGCTTCCTGCATGGTATTCAGGCCCTGGGCACCATAGTGAGGAGCAGAGCAGAGGAGCCACCACTCTCTACACTTTCTCTTGCGTGTTGCAATAGATTTTGAAGTACACAATTGCATTTACTTCAGTCCCCTCATTTATTTAGTGGTTCTGTCCTCTGTGGTCTCTTCTTTTCTGGCTTTTGGTTTGTGCTCGGGACCCGTGAAAGCTCTCTTTGGCCCATTAGTAATTTCCATCTCCCAGAACAGAGCAAATTCTCTCCCTTCTGCCCAGGAAGGAGGTGGATGGGGTCCTGAGCCCCACACTGTGCCCCAACCCCATGGAGTACCCAGTCAGTGACCTTAGCCAGTAGCATCAGACCTTAAGAGAAGCCAGCCCATCCCCAGATGTTGCTTGGTTACTTTCTTATGTGGAACCTTTGAACTTTAATATCATCTATAAATATACTGTAAATTATAATCCTACAGTGAGTGCTCAGATCTGAAAACAAAAAGTTGTGCAATTCCCCATGGCAGGAACATTCTGCTAACTGTGCATGGAGACAGTGGCAGGATGTTTTTATGGGAAGCTGCCTTCTTGAAGGTTTCTCAAAAGGATGGGAAGGGAAAAGGAAAAGAGAATGGGAAAAAGGAACAGAAGGAAAAGGGAAGGGAAAGGGAAGGGGAAGGGGAAGGGGAAGGGGAAGGGGAAGGGGAAGGGAAAGGGAAAGGAAAAGGGAAAGGCAAAGGGAAAGGGAAAGGGAAAGGGAAAGGGAAAGGGAAAGGAAAAGAAAAGGAAAAGGAAAAGGAAAAGGAAAAGGAAAAGGGAAGGGGAAAGGGAAGGGGAAAGTGGAAGAGGAAGGGGAAGAGGATGGGGAAGGGGAAGAGTAAAGTATAAGTCCTGATGAAAAGATTCTGGGATTTTTTTCCTCAAATCTTATATGTTTTCCTAAAATACAGTGCTCAATATGCAAAGTAATTCATATTAATTTCCATTCATTGTTGCAAGGCAAAGTTTTTCCCTGCTGTAAATTGCTAATTTCACTAGGATCTGACCTTGAATCAAGAAGCTAATCTAATATATGCTGATATGGACAAATTGGGTGGAGTCTCAAGTGAGCATACACGAAGCCAAAAAAGAATTAGGCAGTTTTATATTAACAGAGGATCTGACTCGCCTTGTTATTGGCACATGTGAAAAATAATCATATCCTGCAATAACATTCACAGGATGCACTTGATTTATTACTAATCGCATACGCTCTTGCAGCTGCTGAGCCACTGCCAGAGGGTATCGTAATGATGCAGCTGGCACTCCTGTTGTGATGGCCATCAACATGGCCAATGTGACACATTGCATGCATTGTCCCCAGTAATACAACTGTGTTTGCCACCTGAGCTGAAAAATTGGGTCCTGTAGCTGTGATTTCAAGAATCTCATCTCCTATATGTAAAATAGGAATATATTATTTTTGTATTTTCTTATACGGCGATTAGGATAAGGATATGTTATAATGCGAAGATAATATATAATGTACATAGGCTGGGGGAGAGCATATCAAATCTAAAATATTTGAAAACATTCAAATAGGCAGAATAAAACTGCTTTTGATTCAGACAATGGGAGTTCACAGGACATTTTGGCATGATGGCTTTCTCAGCCGAAAAGATACAGTTTCACCAATATTCTTACAGCTTATTAAAGCCCTGCTTTTGCCCAGGGGCTGGCTGTGCAGACTAAATGTATGTGCTGCCCACAAAGGAGTTGGGTCCATTTGAATCCCACCGGGCTCAGCAGAGGTATATACGGCAGATAGAGGTTAGAGTGATGATTCAAAGTCATTCTCCATGGAAGAATCTGCTTTGTGCAGATCAGGAGAATCTGAGGGACGTATTTCCAGAGGTGAAGGTGGAATGGGAGGTGAAGGCAGATGCTCAGAGGGTTCAGATGAGCTCAAAGTTCCACTTGATTCTCAGCAGGAAGATCTTCTCCCTCATCACTGTCTGCTTTGCGTTATTTGTTTTCATTTGACAATGCAGAGTGCATGGAAAGAGCCGCCCCACTGCTTCAAATGATCCAAACAGTCTGTTGCAGCCAGGCAATTCCTGGTACACAATTCCACCCATCTCTGATGCATAACGTCTGACAAAATGGTGGTGCTATCTAAAGGTCAACTTTGAGACCGCCTTCAAAATTACTTGGACACAGCCATTTGCTCATTCTCAGTCAGATGCCATTCAATCACAGAATCGTAGAATTATGGAATGGCTTGTATTGGAAGGGACTTTAAACATTATCAAGCTCCAATCCCTGCCGTGAGCTGGTTACCCCCCACCAGCTCAGGCTGCCCAGGACCCCATCCAACCTGGCCTTCAGCACCTCCAGGGATGGGACATATCTTCTTTGGGCAACATATAACAATGCCTCACCACCCTCTGAATAAATCATTTCCTCCTATTGTAATGATGATTCAAACAGCTGAAAAAAGTTTTGTGTCTCCCATCTTTAGAACTGACCAGCATATCACCCCAAAATGATCTACCTCAATGTTGGTACAACCAAGATCAGGATTTGGTCTGAACTGAGACCCTCCAAATCAGAATCTACCACGTTCAGCAAGAGCCCTGCTTTTACCCCTTCCTTCCCCTCTAGCTGTCTATGGATAATCATAAACCATAATTACACTATTATAAGGATAAGCCAGTTGCTACAGTGAGGCATCTTTTCAAAATCCTGTAATCGAAAGGGAAGTGAGCACGTTCTCTAAACTCATGCTTCAGCAAAGTGATTCTGACAGCCGCTCCTCTGCTGACAGGACCTCACAGCCGTGGTACTGAGCACAACCACAGCCTCAACATGGTTCAGTACCTGCACAGTGCTTGTATTCTGATTTTACTATACTGAATATCTCAAAGTGACGTCCAGCCAAGCACGATGGTACTGGATGTGTATCCTATCTGGCATGCCTGTGAAGCTGGGACTGCTCTGAGTGTTTTGCAGTCTTACAGTGATGGAGGGCACAGAGGTCTTGGGCATTTCCAAAGCATTTCCAAGGCATTTCCAAGCCTGCATTATGAGCTTTTGTTCAGAGTGGCAGGCATAGTGGCTGCTGCCTGTATGTAGGCTCCTGACAGGCAGGCATTAACTGGACGATGCTCTCATTCCCATCATTCTCTTGTCTTCCTTAATTTGCACACCTCAAACAAAGTAGCTGTTTTCTACTTTCTTAGTTCTTCTGGAGCACAAGTCTTATGGGAAGTGGCTCAGGGAGTTGCGATTGTTCAGTCTGGAGAAGAGGAGGCTCAGGGGAGACCTTATTATTCACTACAGCTCCCTGAAAGGAGGTTGTGGCAAGCTGGGGATCAGCCTCTGCTTCCAGGTAACAGCGATAGGACGAGAGCGAATGGCCTAAAGTTGCACGGGGGGAGGTTCATATTGGATATTAGGAAACATTTCTTCTCGAAAGACTGGTGAGGCATTGGCACAGGCTGCCCAGGGAGGTGGTGGAGTCACCATTCCTGGAGGTGTTCCAGAAACATGCAGATGTGGCACTGATGGACATGGTTAGTGGGCATGGTGGGGACGGGCTGACAGTTGGACAAAATGATTTTGGTCTTCCATAACCTTAGTGATTTTGTGATTGATGATTCTTTGCATGTGAACTTGGGCAGTCTTTAAGAGGAGGTGGCACCTTGCAAATGACTTTGTTCCTTCCTCCTGTGTTTAAGCAACTACTTCCTCCTCTTTGCTCTTCCAAAGCCTGACCCAATGCACAGCAGTCTTCAGTGCCCTTTGGAGTGATTTGAGGTGTAGCTCTCTTAGGAGATATCATCCCTGTAGGATGCTGGGGTGCCAGCAAGATGCAAAGAGCAATGCTGGGCGAACAGCTGAGGTTGCACAAATGTCTGTCTGTAGAGTTTTTCACAGTGGGGATCAGATTTGTGATATTTGCATCTATTTAGGTTCCCTTGGCTGCAGATGAAGAAGGGGCTTTGGGTGGTCCAGTTCCCTCATCTGCTCTGTAATTAAGTCTACATGCTGCTTTTCACTCAGAGGCAACTGGAGGCCGCTGCAGGTTGCACTGGGAGTGAGCCACAACTTTCACTAAACCAGAAGAATGAGCTACAGAAGAATGAGCTGCTTGCCATCCTTGACAAAACACTAAGCAACAGCAGTGCCAGTGTTGGTAAACAGTCCAGCATAGGCACAGGAGGCCATGAAGAGAGTGTTTTAAGTCACCGGCATGAAATCTGCATCTGGCAAGGGTCCTGCTGTGCAAGGGGAGCCGCGTGAGCTCTTGGGGTTAGCACTGTGCCTTGAATGCATTTTTCAGCCAACCTCGTGGTTTCTAGGGATGCCATTATCAACAGAGGACCTGGTTTTATTATTAAGCAGCAAATCAATTTGGCTCTGCCTAGCACAGTCCAATTACTGCTTGTAGTTACTGTAGGCTGAAGAAGTCATAAATAAATGAGCATGCTGGAGGTATTTAACATTTCAGCCCTGCCATAAGCACCCGACACTTCATGTGCCGGCTGAGCATCGATCCTGCTGCAGATTGCTCCATTTTGGGAGGATTTTTGGTGGTCAGAAGGCAGGTGGTAGATCTGTTGCAGGGCAATCAGTGGTAAAACCAGGCTGCTTTTTGCTTTTGTTTTCCAAGCAAGTCGGGGGCTGAAACAGGGCAGGGGCCTCTTCCTCCTGCTCTCTGCGGGAGCTGAGCAAACGCCGGCTCATGTGTCAGCCGAGCAAGGAGCCTGCTAAAGCCCCAGCGCTGCTCAGGGGACAGCACTGCTTTCCATCTCCTGCTGCTATTCTCAAGGCACCGCAGCTGCTTGTTTTTATTTTTCGCACATTTTAGGATTTCTGTTGTTCAGTATAAATAAAGCATCACGTAACATGCAGGCACCTTGTTAGCACAGTGATCTATGAACAGCCACACAACCGAGTCACCACTAAACAGACTCATTAAAAAAACGATTCCCTTACATGTGGCTTTCTTCTATTGCACCATTCTTTCCCCTCTTTTTTTTTCCCTTCCTTTCCTCTTTGGCATATTAGGCTAATTTTGAAGTGCCTGCTTTGGGGGACACAGCTGAAGCGTGCCCATGCTGTGCTAGCAGCCAACAGGCTGCCAGCTTTGACTTGTGCGTTCATTAGCATTCAACTGCAGGGTCAAATGAATTGTTCCTTCTGAGTGTTTTTATTGTGATTATTATTGGCTCTTTCTGCCAAGGAGTGCATAAAAATGACATTTACAATCATTTGCCATAGTTTATGTCATTTTGTGTCTGGTCACTTGGTTTTGTGGAAATCAGTTGTCTTTGCCAGTGTAACAGAAATATAAAGTTGGTGTTGCATTGAAACAGGTGGCAGCTTCTCATCTCTCTTTGTCACAAGCAGCAAAACGTCTTCAACTGTCCAGCAGTTTAAGGATTTTGTTTAGGGGGAGTAAAAGGGTGAGGGGGAAATGGGGTATTTCCTATGGATTGGCCTTGCTTGTTCTTTTGGAGGGGAAATCAGCAGGAAAAGGAACTTCCAGTGAAATTTCTAGTGATTTCCAGATTTCCCTCCAAATCTTTTGCACAGCCCCACTTGAGATACTTGCAAACCTGCTATTGAAATAAAAGATTGCTCTTTCCTCCCCTGATAAAAGCAGACTGAGCTTAACATTTGCCATTCTGCTTGTGCGGATCTCAGAGCCTTGCAGCTTTATCGTAGCTCTGGTGCCAGGGCAGAAACCAGCCAAGTTCTGATGCCCAAAGCTTCTCCGTTGTGGCTGTAGTTGAAGAACAACATAGTGGCTGCTGTGTGCTCCCCTAACTGCTCTACAGCTACAAAGCATCAATCACAGATCATGTGTATGCTGCTATCCAGTGTATCAGCCTTGAAAATTAAAAACCTAGTGACATGGTATGAAATATCTTCATTTTTGGGGGGTAGGATCTAACCACAAGGCCTGAATACAGCAGCTATAGGATTTCTTGACTCCACTCCTCAAGTGGGAGCAGAAAGATGTAAGTTTTTATGGGGTATATAAGTGCAATCTTCACACTTTAATGAAGCCACAGAGGTCTGCACCAGCTCAAATTCCAAATCTGTGTAAATCAGGATTTACTGATTTTGGCCATGTGTGGATGGAAGGATGCAGCCTAGCTTCGGTGGCTGTCTGTAGGATAGGAGCAGCGTTGGTGTAAGACTCTGGGTTTGAGTGTATTGAGACACAGCCTATGTGATCACCTATGGAAAAACATCTCCATTCACCACCAACGATCACATTCGAGGTCTCAAGAGAAACTACAGTTATTCCCTGCCTCGAGCCTAACATAAAACAGCATTTTCTCCATAATTGCAGTGTAGTAACTATTGTAGATGTTGACTTTTTAATAGCAAACACTGCTCAAGAATTAGATTTACGGTCAGGTTAGTTAGCTTTAGTGACTTGAGAATCAATTATTATGCTGTACTACATGACCAGAGATTATAGGGTGGCCTATGTAATAATTTATACTGCCATCTAGGAGTGAAACTGTAACTTCATCATTTCACATGGAAAGACAGTGTTTATACAGCAATAATTCCAGTAATGATAATGATAGCTATGAAAAGGGAGAAGGGGGAAAATGGTGATTACAACTTAGGGGAAAATATGTGTACAAATAGGACACTGGGAGGCACTGGGAGAATTTTCCATTTCAATTATTTTTCAGAGCAAGAAATGAAGTACCATTTTGTTAATGAAAATGTCCTCACAGTTCAGTCCAAGTGGATTGACAAGTGAGGCCAGACTGTCCCAGCAGCAGCAGCAGCCCCTGCTTCCTTGGCCCTGTATTGGTCAAGGCTTGTCTTGGGATTTGGGCACAGTTTTAGTCTACATTTTTAATTCAGTGGGACTCAGTCTTTGAGATGTGCATGACGATGGAGTCATCACCTCCTCTCTGCTTGTTTCTGGCTGGGTGACTGAAGCCCCATTATGAGTAGTGCCCCAAGCATGTTCATCCTGTCCTCCAGTTGATCCCATTAATTGACCAGCATTGCAACTGCATTAAGTTGCTGGAGTGGTTTGGAATGGTGCTTTACAAGTGAAATCCCAGTGCTGGTAAAGAGACTTTTATACTGTGCTCAGCCATCATCAGCAACACATAACTCATTAAGTACTCACCCTTTTTGTTAATGTCAGCTCTGCTAATTTCTAGGATCAGCTTTATAGGCATCATTTTTCTTGTTCTCTGCCCACCTCCCTGCCTCTCAGCATTTGTTTCCACACTTGACCCCTTAGTCCCGCATGGGACAGGAAAAAACTTCTGCCTATACCCTAGGAATGACACAAAGCAAACATCTTTCCTCTAATTCCTTTGAAACAAGACCACCCAGGTCAGCATTTCATTTTGTGTTTCCAGGCAAATTATTCAAAGAGAACTTTAATTAACTTTCTTTTTTTTTCTCTCTGCATAGGACTTGATGCTGTCATCTTTTAACTACTGGCTTTGTCCATTTTCCTCTCATTTAGTTCCCATTTATTTCAGTCCTCACTTCACGTGAAGCTGGCAGCTGAACTTTCTGAACCCACCAAGCACAATACTCTTTTATGAACCACAAACAAGTGAATGAATATGAAAAGTGATTGCTAGTATTGCAAAATGGGCTAGGATTAGGTCTTCCATATGCAAGTGTTCATACCAGACAGTAAAAAATATAAGCCAATGTGTCAAACTACTCTCTTAACTCTAACCAAGAAAGCAAGCTCCATTTTTAAAAGTGGTAAGTCTCAGAAAGAACAAGACTGCCTTACAACAATGAAATTAATAAAAAGGTATAGTGTTGGACTCTGTTCTTCACTTACTGGAATCAGTCCAGAAGAGCAGGTTTCCAGAAAAACGTCATCTATCATGAGATTTGGCACTCCTGTGTAAGGTCACTGTTACTGCACAAAGGCATCTGCCTCTGGAAGGAGGAGGAGAGGAAGAAGTGACTGCAAGTGAGCTGGGGAGTGGGAAAATTAGCATTTCTGGGGAAATAGCATCACTGCCTCTCTTACTAGGGATGGGTGACTTCATTCTGCCTGTGTGTCCAGTGGATGGTCATAGACTTGGTTTATGACCAAGCGATGGTCATAGAACCATAGAATCGTAGAATGGCTTAGGTTGCAAAAGACCTTAAAGGTCATCAAGTTCCACTGACTTCTTGTGCCCAAAAATATGCATCTAACCAACGTGAATTTCATGTAAGCCTACTGACTTGTTGCAATAATAACCTTCCTAACACACTTAATCTGAAAATGCTTTAAATGTACTCAAAGTCTTATAAATAAAGATTGCAGTCACCGTCATAGCATTCCTGCAAAGCCAAAATAAACAAACATTACTCAGTTTGTTGCGTATCTTAATTGCCATATATCCTATCTGACCAGTGGTATATGCCACTATAGCTAATCTGATTTTTTTTTTTAATTCCCGTTTTCTAAATAAAACAATCCCCATGATTCATTGTAAAAAGTATCAGCTTAGAAAATGTTGAGTTATGAGTTATGCTGAAATCTGTATTAACTTCTCAAGGTTTAATGAGTTACAATTCACAGTTCTCCCAAGAGACAGGGAAGTTTGTTGTGATCAAACTCAGGTTATAGATGAGGACAGTGGGATAGTGAGAGGCAAAACATCGCAGAATGGGTGGAAGAGAACAAACGTCATCATAAACCCATCCTTCCCCATACTAAAAACATGCACCTAGTTTGCCATAGCCCAAAAACTGCAGTGGCATTACAGAGCTGCAGAAATTACAAAGGCTGCTAAGCAGTGTTTTTGCTGATAGATGAGCAGCTAATGGCATTAACCACTCTTCAGAGATAAAATCCCTCTTGCTCTTTGCTTCTGGAAGAGAAGGTGGTCATGGTGAAGAAGTGCTTCAGGGTAATTCCAACAATTTGCCTGCAAATTCTAGCTCTGAGTTAGGTTGGCCAAAGTGAGGACTGGATGTTTAATGCTGATTTCTTGGAAACAGCATGCTGCCTGCAGACAGATGCCTCCTAACACCTTTGGGTATTGAGAAAAGGTTCTTCACCAGAGGGCAGTGGTCATGGAGCAGGCATGTGGGCATGGCCTCAAGTCAAGAAGTGTTTGGACAGTGCTTTCAGATGTAGGATTTGTATTTTGAGTGGTATTGTGTGGAGCTGGGGGTTGGACTCAATGATCCTTGTGGGTCCCTTCCAACTTGAGATGGTCTATGATTCTATGATTCTACAAACAGAATGTTCTCAAAGCAGGCACTGAAATCTAAGGCTCCCCTTTTCCAAATAATAGCCAGGCAGCAAGGACTGCTCAGTCCATCAACAGGCCATTTTCAGTGTCTCCTGCCCCTTCACGGCTGGAGTCTCCATGGACCTGTGCAGCCACTGCTAGGCTTTGCAAAGACCTTGCTTGGAGCCAACTGTGCAGATCACAGGGCTCTCAGAAACCAGGCCACTGCCTATGGAGGGGAAATGAGCAACATTTACGGAGTGAATTAATCGAGCTCTTCAATATCCTTAGCTGAGGGTTAATAGTCTTGTGGTGACTGCCCTGGACAGGGTATTGGAAGAGCTGGATTTTATTTCTGGTGTGCTTTGGTAATGAAAAGGAAATTGCGTTCAGATGAGCCGTCTCTCCCAGAGACATCAGATACACAGCAATTAGACTCGAGTTAAACAATAAATCAAGTAACACTGATTTGTAGTGCCTTTGGCACTAGCAGAGCGCCATTATGACTGTTGCTATGTTTATTTAGAAGATGCTCAGTCCATTTTAAATGTTTTCATATTAAATGTAATTTGGGTGCTTGCTATTAAAGCAATTGACTGGACCTAAATGCAAATACTATTGGTCAGATAAATATTTTCTGGCAAATGAAATCTGTTCATTGCACTTTTATGACACGATGACTCCCTTGCTCCTAGATTTATTTTGTTTGCTTCCTCTCTTTGCAAGGATTGCCTCATAAAGATTAAAAAAGCCAAAGCAAACCAAAGTGTAAAGTAGAAATCACTGATTAAACTGTCAGAAATGGAGCAGCCTTTGTTAATCTCTGATTCATTAGCTGGGGGAAGAAGAAAGGTTTGCACAAAGGCTTTGGTGTCACAAGGTATGTGATTTATTCCCAGATCTCTCTCCATTTTTCTGTGGGATCTTACCCAGGTAAAGTGATCTCTCTATGGCTCCATTTTCCCATCTGTTCAGCCTAGGTAATGATCTTGCCTCAGAGGCAGTGAAAACTTTCAATAAGGAGAAAAGGTTACCTTAAAAACCATACCTGCATCAGAAATGAAGCTACCCCCTGCTAGCACCTACAGCAGCTTTGGCTACAAAAATAATTACCTATGATAATGAGCTTTCCCTTGCATTGTTTTGAGGGCAAGCAGTGGAGGAGAGAAAAATATTTTAAGAAACAGAAAAGTATACCTGAAAAGTAACAGGAATTGGCAAGTAAGCTTGCAGAACATTTTGTTTCTATTGCCAAGATTGCCATTGGCTGTGTCGCTTTATTATTGATCCCTTTTTTTGAGTATGTCTGTTTGGAAAAATATTTTCACATGAGAAAGTAGAGAGGCTGAAATTCTTCACAGGGCATTTGAAACAGTCATGAGCCTTTTATAATTGCTGTAATTGAAAGCATTGCCTAAGTGGCTTTTGATGCATATACTTTTTAATGTATTTAGCAAAAGTTATCAATAGTTATATCAATGTCATTTGTGAATGCTCTCACGACTTGTGCAAAATGTGTCACCCTTAAAAATATAAGGCTTTCCCAACAAGTGTAAGTTTTGTGATCTACAGTAGAAGGCAGTGTAAAACTACAAAAATATTCTTATCTGAAACCATGCAAAATAAAAAGCCATATGAAAGAAGAATTAGTTTGCTTTTCTTTTTCATGCAAAAGGAAATGCTTTATTATGCAGCCTCATCCAGGAGCTACGTGTAGATTTTACTTAACAGGAGGAATGCTGCTGGGCCCAGAGAGCTCAGCTGAGTCATTTTGTGTTCTTCACAATCACCTTTGCTGCCTTTTGTCACCTTAGCAGGTTCCTGGATGGCTCCCCCAATTGCTTACTAGATGTGACACCTGAGGAAAGGGTGGGGAGAACTTTCTTTTTCTTCAGCCTTGTTCTCTGTTATTTGCCATTTACTCAGTGTTTTCCCTTGTACAGATGGAAGTCGCCCACTTGCCTTTGTAGGAATGAGATTTCCTTGTATTACATGCATTTCATTTCTTTCTGCACCATGTCGGTTGTCTGAGAGCATCTCTCCAGTTCTCAGCTGCCAATGACGTGACTGATTTCTGGCTTTCCTCCATGCCTCCACTATCCATCTTCTCCAATAGCCCCTGCTCTTCTCCCTTGGGGTGAGGCCTCCTCACCTACCAGCATGCAGCCCTTTTTAGTGGCAGAAGAGGCCCCTATCACTTCCTGTATTGCTCTGCTTCCAGGCCATTTCAGGTGAAAATGGACATACTCTGTCTCCTCCACCCCAGAGGAGCTTTGATGTGAAGGAGTTCCTATCACAGAGGGGAAACCCCCATCCTCTCTATTCCTTCTGCAAGAACATGGATGGCTCCCAGCACTTTCCATGTGGAAGATTTCCTTCTGTCTTCTCCAAGCTCATGGCCTGTAAAGAGGGGACCACAAGAACTACTCTTTTCCCTGGTGTCACCCCAGAAAGGCCTGAATAACCCAGAAGAAGGAGGTCGTCTTTATTCCCTTATGCACACTTCAGCTGCTCACTTTGTTTGGTCTCTTGGATGCCAGGATTACCCTGAGCTAACTGGGACACGAATGACCTACATGTGACTTGTGTCCCTCTCTCAGCCCCAGGCTGGAGCTGCAGGCGGCAGACAGGATTTGTGACCCACCATCCATTTTGATTGCCTTGTGAAGACCAAATTTTATAAATAGACCAGCTCAGCTTCGTCTGAGCTATCTAATAGCTCAGAGTCCTCCCAGCATGCACTTTCTTCACCTAATGAATGGGGATTTATTGCACTGACTCTTTGGGAATGGCGAGGTCTGCCTTCTTCCCTCTTCAGCTCTCAGAGATCCTTTAAGCCTGTGAGAAAATTAATCAGATGCCCCAAAGGCTTATTTTGTCCAAAGCTAAATTCCTGTTTCTCCTACTCCCCCCCTCCCTTTGTGCCCCAATTACTTAAGGGATTGTCCTGGAAATTAATGAAAGCGTGGCAGTGGGAAATAACACCCACAGTTCATCTCAGAAGTGAAGCAGTTCAGTGGAAGGCTTAATTAGAAACAACTCATGCTCCACACAGCAAATTTGGAGATATTCCAGTTTGAAGTGTGCTATGCCATGACAGTTGTTATTGCTCTTCCAGCTATGAGTCAAGTCTTGCTGCTGAGTGATGGCATTTTGCATTTCTGAATGAGTTCCACTGTGGTTTCGACCTGGTTTCCAAAGTTGTCAGCATAAGCTATCTCAAGGACATAGCTCATCCTGGAAGAAAAATGAGGTGATGGGGACAGATTCAGCAGTGGAACTGACAGCTCTTCATCTCTCTCACTGGCTGTGGTCTGTGGAAGTGGAAAAGAGCTGCCTGGTGGCTTGGGGAAATGGCGGGGTTGCATCAGTCCAGCTTCTGCTTCCTAGAATTGAGACATTTGTTGCATGGAGGCTGCACCTCAATACTGTGTTCAGTTTTGGGCCCTTCACTACAAGAAAGATGCTGAGGCCCTGGAGCGTGGCCAGAGAAGGGAAACAAAGCTGTGAAAGATCTGGGACACAAATCTTGGGGGAGCATTTGAGGGATCTGGGATTGTTCGGTCTGGACAAGAGGAGGCTCAGGTGAGACCTTATCACTCTCTACAGCACTCTGAAAGGAAGTTGTGGTTGAGGAGATGATTTTTTCTTCTAGGAAATAGCCACAGGACCAGAGGGAATGGCCTTAAGTTGTGCCAGGGGAGGTTCAGGTTGAGCATCAGAAAAAACTTCTCAGAAAGGGTGGTGAGGCACTGGCACAGGCTGCCCAGGGAGGTGGTGCAGTCCCTGGAGGTGTTAAAGAAATGTGTAGATGTGGCACTGGGGGACACACTGAGGGTTAGTGGGAATGGTGGGGTGGGTGGATGGTTGGACTGGATCCTCTTTGTGGTCTTTTCCAACCTTAATGATTCGATGATTCTCTAAGATCATACTGTTTTTAAGTTTTGGAGGTTTTCCAACCTTTTGCTGCCACTCAAAAAGTACAAGTTATGCAAGGGAGTTAGACCCTCAAACACCTCCCACAGGCGGCTGGCAGTTAGATACCTTCAGCATGTCCTAAATGTTCTTTGAAAGCATCCTTCTCAACTTCCATGGGTCTCTGATGCACCATACGGGGGAATAACACTGACTTCTCTGGAGCGCTGCACTGCTTATGGATGCAAATCACTTGTCTTAGTGTGAATATTACTTCATGACATGACATCTCCTCCAACTCGTTAGTGCTAATTAATGCAGTTCAAGGATAGACAATATTCATTAAGCTTTTCTGAAAACGCAAGAAATGTTCATGTAACAGCTCACACATTTTGAAGGCACCATAATCCTATCATCATGTTTTCTGTTTCTCTGTAAAACATTTCAGTACTTTAATCTTTGCTAAGTAGAGTGGAAGTGAATTGTCAACAGTGGTTCTTCAGCACAAGGCCATGGTGTTTGTTCCTTGCTTTGTTATCAGGAACCAACAAAAGGGATCAGCGTGTTGTTATTTTGGCACACAGGCATCTGGTTGCTGGAGGCTTCCCTCTGTGTATATGAAAGTTAAATATTTGGGTTACTGTTGTCTCTTTGGGTCTTGCCACGATACAAAGCAGCTTGAAAGAGATGCAGCTATTGCCTGCTTCTAATCACTGCAATGACAGCAGCTCTGCTACCTCCAGACTAAATGTTTGTTACTGGGTTGTATTGTTTGGGTATTGACAGATCCAGAGACCTTGTGAAATTACAGAAGCTCCTTGAAGAAAAGCACTCTCACTGATGCTGCTGAATTATAGCTAAGATGTTAAGAGGAGGCGAATGCTTTGTATGTGTGTGTGTGTGTGTGTGCTGTTGTTGTTACTTTTTCCTGAAAAGATACTGTTGAGGAAATCTGAACTGCAGCATGTGTCCGGGAGAGGACTAAAGAGAGCAAACTCTGGATAGCACAAGGTGTTGCCTCCACACTGCAGTGCAGCCAACCTGCAGGCTTTAATGAGGCTGGGGTGGGTTTTGAGGTCTCCATCTGCTCTGAGAGTTTCAGTTTCTCTCTACTTATAGACACACAAACAAATGTCTGCAGGTGTTGGTCTACATCCTTCACCCTCTCTTCCACCCTGCTGCCCTTGTAGCTTGGGGAAGCTCCTTACTACTAAGGAATTAGCCCAGATCTGGACGGGGTGTTTCTGGGAAGGTGCACAATGAACCTAAGTGAAGATCCAGAGAGAGTTTCTTGTCCTATTCTGAGAGCAAACAACTCCGTCTAGTTTCATTTTTGTGATAGACTCTTGATAGAAACAATGCTCTATTATTCTTCTATGTTGTAACAAACATTTCCAGGCTCCTTGCTAGACCCATAGAATACTATCTTTACTCAGAACAGTAATTTATTTTTATTACAAATATTTCATCATGAATTAGAGGATTAAGCAAATGCAAAATTGGGCCATGACCCAGGTCCTTCCTTATTGGTGCCAATGCCCCAAAGCTATTGGAGGATCCATTGGAATCACACAGATACATTTTGAGTGTAGTGGGATCACTTTGTGTACCTCCAGTAGACAACCCCACCAGAAAACCAGCTCTGAAGAAGGCATGAGAAGGATTCTCTGTAGCTGCCTCCAGACTTGTCCAAAACTCATGCCTGTTTATCTAGGCTTAGTGCCGAAGAGAGAGGCTGAACTCTTGCTGGGAACCTGTAATTCCAAGCCAAGTTTAATGAAACTCCCTACACGTGCACTGAAAGATGAAAATTGAAGCTCTGGGCAGAGCAAGCCTTGCTTTCCATCTTTTTACACTATGCATGAAGCAAATTAGTTTCCAATTAGAGGCTTCCAATCTCTTGCTGTTACTTAAATCCTCCAGGTGAGCTCTTCTACCACCAGCTGGATAATGCTATATCACATCCCAGCTCCACTCTGGGTTTGGAGGCAGAACCTGCCACGGGAAAATGGGTTAGGGAGGGACAGTGTGTGCCATTCGGTGACAGGTGGGGAAATCACCTTGGGGCTTTGCTATGTGAAGGTTCTTCCTATCCCAAGGGTGAAGCCTATGGCTTTGGTATATTCCTGTACTGAAACAACAAGCAGGCATCTGCATGGTGAGCACTCCTTTAAAGCAACTTTCCCTCCTATTTTAGTGAGAAACAGCCTGAGAATGGGATTTTTCATTGCTGGTCCCAAACAGCATTCATGATCTGAGCTGAACAGCCAGTCCCCAACAGGACACAGCTTTACCCTTGCAATACTCCCTTTGCTTTTCCTGGGGCAGAGATGAGTATCTCTGCTGCCTCCTGCCACTTTGTCCTGACCTTAGATGGCCTTCAGGGCAGAGCTGGGCCACCTCAACCACTTGCTCTTAACCATCAGCAGCCAGAGCTACCTCTATATTTAGCCCTTTAACCAAAGCCAGCTCTTGGGTGGAGTGAGTTGGACAGGAGAGCCTGTCTGTGGTTGCATTTGTCCATTTTATGTCTGTGTCCTTAAAGAAAGGGGAGAGAATTGTGTTGATGTTAAAGTTTTTTACTACTGCACCCAAAACCCCTTTGCAGCTCCCCATATGCGTTGCAGAAGAGCAGATGTCAGGGCTTGCATTGTCTCTTGACATGGTCTTTGCTTTTGGTGTGACAGCAGATCAAATCCAGGAACAACCCCAGACTCCCAGCCCTACCCACCACCACTCTGGGAAAGTGGCTGTTTTTCCTTCCTAGAGAGCAAAGAGGAAAAATTCTATTTCTCCTTGACTAAGAAAAAATGAAGGAAAGGACTTCCCTTCCAACCTCTCCTCCCACAGCAAACCAATTTCTGGCCAGTCTGTGCCTAAACGTGGCACAATGGCATCCTCAGGTTTTTACCTCTTGGGAGCAACCCCAGATTCAGAAAGAAAGCTCTCATGGAAAAGCAAAATGGTGACAACAAGACAGAGCCATACACATGGGCATTGTGGTGTGATTGCTTCTTGATGTACTTGTCTGAATCAGATAAACAGCACATTTTTCCTTATCTGGAGGCAAACATGCATTGCCCTTTTTGATTGGAACAAGAGGTAACAGCTTTAAGTTGTATCAGGAGAAGGTCCTGCTGAATATGTGGAAAAACTTATTCTCAAGAAGAGTGGTGAGGTATTGGCACAGGCTGCCCAGGGAGGTGGGGGAATCACCATCCATGGAGGTGTTCAAGAAACATATATATGTGGACATATATATGATGGACATGGTTAGTGGGCATGGTGGGGGGTGAGTGGATGTTTGGACTAGATGATATTAGAAGTCTCTTCCAAGCTTAATGATTCTGTGAGTGACATAATTAATAAATAGCCAAACCCTTGCCATTGCTAGTGCTGTCTGTACAAATGCTTTACTGCCAGATAGCATCCTCTACTGCTGCATCCCATCACAGCTGCATCCTCTGCCAGCTGAGGGTGCAGGGAGGAATCTGTGGCAGACAGTGGATGCCGCTGCCCCAGGGCTGCACTCTGTTGCATCCTGATCCCACTCTGCCCACTCTGTTGCATCCCGATCCCTCACTACCCTCCTCTTCCCCCCAGCCAGTGCTATGTGTGCATTCAGAGCATCTTCCCCCCATTATCCACGCAAGGTGTCCATACGTGGGTTTGAGAGGGTGAAAACTATCACCCCCACTCCCTTCCATTCCTTCATTCCACTATCCTCTCATCCTTACACCTGCATCCTTCCACCCCTGCATCCCTCCATCCTTCCACCCTCCATCCTTCCACCCTCCACTCCTCCATCCTTCCACCCTCCATCCTGCCATCCTCCTCCTCCTCCCAGAAGCGAGGGGGAGCCCAGATGTCGGCAGGCCCAAGCCGGGTTCATCTGCTTCACACGACCCAGCGCCAACTGCCGCTTGCTGCCCTCCTCCCGCCTTCCTCCTCCTTCCTCCCACTCCTCCTCCTCCTCCTCCTCCTCCCTCCTCTCCCACTCCAGCCTCGCAGCGCGGTGGCGGCTGTGCAGGAACCGGGTGCCGGAGGCTGGCAAGCAGGGAAAGGAAGGGGAAAGCGGTCTGCAGCGTCACAGAGCGGAGCATGGGGCGAAGCAGTTGCGTACCGCCCCATTCCTAGGGAGGCCGGGGACCCTGTGGAGGGCAGCGGGGAAGAGAGGAAGGGCCGTGGAGCTGCCGAGGAGGTGCGAGAGATGGATGCGAGGCGATAGCACCGCGGCCTCCAACGCTGCCGCATCGGGATGCTCTCAGCCCCGGAGCGGAGCTGAGGAGCCGCCGAGGGACGGAAGAAGGTAACGGGGTCTTTGTCTGCAGCAGGGAGGCCCCGGGGTTCCCTTCCAGCCCCAATCCCACAGGGAAGCCCAAGCCGCAGTGTGCGAGCGGCTCCACGCCCCCTCCCTCCATTTATCTGAAACGGAGAGAAATGCTCTGCCCTTTGATTTCCTTCTCCGTTCCTCCCACCAATTAAAAAAATAATAATAAAAATAAATCAGCCTTGAATTTGGTAACCGGGAAAAGCTGGGCAACCAGGTTTCTGGGGTTGTGGTTTTTAGGGGCAGAGGGTGTGGGGGAGAAGGGTTGGTGTGCGGTTTCCCCCCCCACCGATCTGGATGCTTGTCCCTGCTAAGATGGACTGCTCCTTCCCTTTCCAAATGGCTGCAGCAAGTTTAACACTGAGCTGGGGGCTTCACGAGGGGTAGAGCCCCCAACACGTTTTTCCCTTCCCTTGTGCTAAATCGGAGCAGAAAAGTTGCTGCAGATCCGGGATTAGAAAAGACAAATAAATGGCTGTATTTCTGCCCTGTGCCCGTCTGGGTGTATCTGCACGCCTTGCAGACACGCTCCGTGGAAGGAGGGCTCCTCAGCCTCATTGTTACCGTGCTCACTGCTGGGGAGGGCATGAGAAAAGTTGTTTCAAGGCTCTGTGTAGAATTTCCAGGAGAGACAATTGTTTCTAATAATAACCCTGGCAGCGGTTTAGCAATGGAGCACACGCAGATGCGGGAGTGAGTGGGCAGATCTCCTCTCTCAGGCAAACCAGGTCACGGGGAAACCAACCCCCCCATCTCACTGCTTCGGTTTGGGGTTTTAAAACCTCATCCTGAACAAAACCTCGGCACCACTCTCCCTTTCCGCCAGGAAGGAGGTGTGGTGCCTGCGCGCCGCACGCGGCAGCACTATGGAGAGGTTGGATCTCAGCTCTGTTGCTGCCGTTGCACACTGGGGTGTCTCCATCCTTCCCCTCTGTACCGGACCCCAGGGTCTAATGAGCATTTCCCATCCATGTGCAGAGGGGGCCACCACTGGTGTGGGTGTTTGTGCCATTTTTCCTGCCTGCCAGGCACCAGAGAGGTTTTGGTGGAGCTAAAATGGTCATAACTCGTCTCTTCCTCCTTGTAACCCCAAAACTGGCCCTGGCCAGTGAATGGTTCACCTGCCTGGTTTAGAATCATAGAATCTTAGAATGTCTTGGGTTGGAAGGGATCTTAAAGATCATCCAATTCTTGGTGTCTGCAAGCTGCTTGTGCTGACCTTTCTGGAGCAACTTTCCAATAGCTTCCAAAAAGATGAAGCAAGTAATGTTTTAAGGTTTTAATTTGATTTGCAGCAGCTGATGCGCTGGCCTCTGTGCATAACAGTTCTTTGGGGTTTGTCCTTTCCAGGCAACGCAAGCTCTGTTTCTGTGTGCATGTGATAGCTTTAACACCACTGCCAGGCCATGGGAGGATTTAGAGTTTGGTTTAAGGAAAACCATGGATGGGATGTCCTCAGGCTCTGGGGGTTGCTCTTGCCATTGGATCCCTTTATTCAGGGCCATGAGTGGTGGTGTCAGGTGGGGACATGCCTTGTGTCCCTTCTCTCCTGGCATACTGTTCCCAGTGGTCAGTCTTGTTGTGTCTGAATTCATTACTGAATTAACACTGTGAGTTGGTATTTGGTGATACCATGGTCACAGCGTTGCATCATTCAGGACCATAGGGCAATGCAGTACTTTGTGGTGCAAAGAGGATTTTCTGCAGAGATCATGTTGTATTCAACAAAGCCAACGGCTTCAGTTAGTGCATTGGGTGATGTCTCCAAGGACATGGGTCCAGGAAGGACATTCCGAGTCATGGCATCTCATCCCACACCATCACAAGTAATTACAGTCATACACATCCTCCTTGTTGCTGCTGTTGCTTACTGTATAATAGCAGAAGGCTTGAATGTGGCTTAAAAGATGACAAAGTACAACTGTATGGGGGGAAAAATATTATATTAGAGAGAACTTGAAAGGTGTAGTGGTGAGACTCAAGTCTGAAGAATCAGCCTGGAAGGAGAGCAAAGGAGAAGGAAGGGACGTGTTATCAGAAGGGTGAGGCCCTCAGGAGAAGTACAGAGAGAAAGTGTTAATCCAGCACCAACCAGCCTGGGGGTCGAGGCTCAGCAGTGTCCCCTGGAGCTGCAGTAAGGCACTGTGTGACCCAGTTCTCACCAGCAAAGCAGGAATGGGCTGGATTGCTGGGATGAGCATAGCATACAGCCTATACAGCCGTGCTCACATTCAGTTCTCAAGGACTGGAGGTGTCTTACATTCAAAGCAGAGCAGGTGATGGCGGCTCCCTGAGGTCCCCAGGCTTCACTGCCAGGTGGGGTGCCCTTGGGGGCACAGCCGGATCCCAAGGTCAGTGGCAGTGCCAACCTCTGGCCATTCCTGCTGGCTTTCTCCTTCCAACAGCAAGAGGGCAGCTTGTCCGGCAGCCCCAGCCCCAGGGCCCAGCAGTCTGACAAGATTAAGCTGTGGCCGAATTGCTTGTTAGCCCCCTTCAGCTCTGCTGCCCAGGCTGTCCCAGCCTCTTCCAGGCAATCTGGCTTCCTAAGCCAGCAGCAGATTGCTCAACATGGCCTTGGGAACCACTGCAGCTGATAACGTCCCTTGCTATTTCCCCTTCTCCTAGACTTTCAACAACTTAATCCTCAACACAGCCATAAATCTCAATATGTCCTATTTCCTAGAAAACCACAAACAATTTTCCAAGGCTACACAATTAGTTGGAGTGCCTGTCTTTTGCTCTGGAGATGAATTCCACGAAAGGTCCAAAATGATTTTTGCTGGTTTCCTCTCCTTATCTCTGAGCAGAGATTTGATTGGCTCTGAGCTTCTGGGAGCACATTTATGTTGATGAAGCCCTGTGCCTGATGCTAGGGGCATCTCCATGACCTGATAGTTTAGTCTTTTCCCAAATTTAAATTGCAAAGATAGAGGAGCAGACGTGGTTTGATTCTAAGTGCAGTTGATGATGTTCTAGTTTAGGATTTCCTCCAGCTTCCTTCTCCATCCAACACATTGCCCTTCTTCTCTTGTCCTGACCATTCGTATGATGTTCTCAGATGGTGTTAAACCCAAGAAGTGGGTAGCAAAATGCCTTTTTCATCCCCTGCCTGGGGGATGTGGTGCTGCCTAATGTAATAATCTGAGGGACAAGGTTTTGTGGGCACAGTGGTGATAGGCTGATGATTGGTCTAGATGATCTTAGTGGTCTTTTCCAACCTTAATGATTCTAGGATTCTATGGAAAAGATGTTGAGGTCACAACAAGGGAAGTGAATTGACCCATTTAATCTAAATTTACCTTAAAATGTCCACTGAAAATCTCCTATAAAGCTGGGGGGGAAAAAAGAAAAAAAAAAGAGGTCAACACTCCAATTTTGGGCTATAGAAATCCTTCGTGTGTACAGTTCTACATGTAACACATAACATTTCAACAATGACTGTTGGGCTTGCCAACCTGCTCTGTGGCTGGATTATTTTTGTTCCTTCTTAGAAATTCCCAGATCTCCCAACCAAAATAAATCCAACTTTGTTTGGGTTTCCTGACCGCATGGGATCCAACGTGGCTGCAGCCGTCCCACACACACTGCAGCACTGTTGGCATCCCATCCATCTGAGATGAGATATTTCACACTGGCTTCCAGCAGGAACTGCTCTGCAGATAGGGGAGCAGCAGGAGAATGACCCTGCTGCTTTCACAGTGGTTTTATGTAGGGCATGCCAGTAATGGAAAGCCCCCACACACAGGGAGCAGCTCTGAGAGTCAGCACAAAATCTGTGGCTGAAACTTTGCATTTCTCCTAGGGAGCATAAAGTGGATTCAGGACTTTCCACATTAGAAACTCTGTGCTGTCCTTGCTCTGCATGGATGGTCTCTCTCCTGGCTGTGTCCATTGTTGCCCATCATCACAACATGTGGCTGCCACATGTGTATTTATGCCACGGGAGAACCTGGATGCTCTCATTTCCCAGTGAAATGTGCGCTCAGAGGGGCAAGAATGATTTAGGGGATGTGTAATGAGATACAGGGCCATGCCTCGTGCACACACATACACACTGCAGCATTGAAGCATGCTGAAAAACAAACAGCTTGCCAAGGCAACTTCCACAGCCTCTCACAATGCTCTACAGGAAAATCTGGAGGGGAAAAAAAGGAACAAATCACTGCCTGAAGTGTTTTGGGCTCCATGCTATGCTTTGCAGCCCTGGATCTGCCACCAGGGGTGTCACCATCTTGCCTTACCAAGGGCAGGGCGGATGGAGGCCTCAGTGCTGCACCCTATAAGGTGTTTTCTGAAATGGTCTGAGAGTACCAGTGGAGACTCTATGGGGAATCTGTAAGTGCAAAGATACTGGGCTATGTCCTCTCTTCCTCAATGTCGCCTTTCAGGCACAGCCAACAGCATACATGGCAGAAAGCTGCTCCAAAATGGGCATCATGTTCTCAGAGAGCAACGCTCTGAGGTATCGGATCTAGCCGCTGAGTTTGCAGGCATTGCATCAAGGCTGTTCTCTCCTCTGCCTCCATCCTCAGCTCTTCTGCATTGATTCTGCACAGTACTGAAGAGTTGATGCGTTTTGTTCCAGAACAGAGCATCCTTTCCTGGCTCTTCAGAAGCAGAGACTTTCAGAACAAAGATAGGATCAGGCAGAGAGCTTTATTCCAGATTTCTCCTTTGCATAGGTTTCAGGAGCAACACATTTATATTTTCATGAGTTGATGCAGAGAGAACTGGTTTTTAAATCTTGCTCTCTGTCCCTAGAGCATTTCTGCACAGGCAGGCAAAGCATTTCCAATACAGGCAATGCAAAGTCCTGGCATCACTCAGAAGATAAACGGACACTGAAGGCCATGGTTTAGTGAGCATGGGGGTGATGGGTTGATGATTGGACTGGATGATTGTAGTAGTCTTTTCCAACCTTAATAATTCTACGATTTTAAGTCCTGTGAAGCACTGTTGGGGGTCAGTATCCACCAGCCCAGCTGCTGGCTGCCCAGCCCAGACCCAGGCTGCAGCCCTGGCTCAGAGCACCCAGTGCCTGCCAAGCCCCATGCTCAGCTATGGCTGGAAACGACCCCGTGACATGTTTTTACACTGGAAGCATATGAGTTCTTACAGTGTTATTCAAAACAAGAAAGAAAAAAAAAAAAGCAATTATGTATACAGATTAATGTTTTACTTCTTTTTTTTTTTTCCTTCACATCTGGAATGACTTTTGCTAGTGCATTTTCTATTATGTGTTATACATAACACCGTTTAGTGCAGTTTATTGACCAGCTCTGCTACAGACTAACTGAGTGATGCACAGCCCCATGCCTTGGCTCAATTGATCCGGGCGATCGCTGCTCACACCTCGAAGTGCTTGCTGATACAGTTGGTACAATAGACTCAATAAGCGCTAAAAGGACACTTTGAGCCTTAAATCTTAATCTGTCCCTTACAAATATTTCATGCATACTATGGCTTCTAGTGCCTTGGGTCAATTTGGTCATCTTCCTATGAACCTACATTGATTTTTTCTCCTCCAGCAAATCACGTAAATTTCAGTAGCAAATAAATTGTCCTATTCTCTTCTCTAACTAAACCAAACCTCCTACAAATGTTTTCCCAGAAGACTTGGATGCTCTCATGTAATTACCACCCTGTCTGCATGCACAAATGAGTGATATCTGGAACAGTTTGCTGAAAATATGCCATGTTTGAAGTGTGAAACTGTACCAAAGGAAAAAAAAAAAGCCAACGTTTTTATATATATTTACAAGGAATTAAAAGTCAAAAGTAGGATAGATTAACAGACATCCTAACAGCTTTAGAAATATAGTAATTGTCAATTGCTGTGTACTTTAGTACTGCATGGTATCATCATGCTGATGACTCGTGGGTTTTGCTACAGTTCAGAGTAGGGAGTGAATTGGAAAGTGACCAGGAATCCCCAAAGAGACATTGATGTGACCTGTAAAAGGAGTTCACTATTGGTAAAGGTGAGTCCTAGCAGCTAATTTAGATCCTTTTCCCTTAAACCATACTTTGTGTATAGCAAGCAGAGCAGAAACTCTTCCAGTATATACTGTGCACATATGGGATGAAACAACAGTCAATACCTTAAAGTGCTTCTTATCTAGAGAATAAATTTAGCCTAGGAGGGAAAAAAAATTTCTACACCGAGGGGGATGGTCAGGTTGGAATGGGCTAACCAGAGACATGGTAGAGTCCCCATCCCTGGAGGTATTTAAGTGATGTGTGGATGTGGCATTAACGGACATGGTTTAGTGATGAGACTGTTTAGTTCAGGTTGGTGACTGGCCTTGATCATCTTCAAGGTCTCTTCCAAAGTAGATGATTCTTTGATTCAATGAATAAAGATGTTCTTTGCACAGCTTGGCTGAGCTGAATTAGCTCAGGAGAAATTTGCACGCAGGTCAAGTAATCTGAGGTTTTAACTGGGAAGTTTACAGCAGGGGAGATTTTCTAACTGTCATGTCATGTTAACATAGGGATGAGGGGACTTTTTTGCTATGGATTTCATAGTAGTGGCATTTTGATCCCCTCTTGCAGCCTTTGGGCATTACTTTGGAGTAGGGACGAATAGCACATCCCACAGTCAGTTCAGTGAGATGAGGCCATGGGCTGCCTGAGCTGCCTGCCCGTCACTTGCCATGGGATGTGACCCTTGGGTTGCAATGCTGTCTTGTGGACCGATGTGTTTCTCCTCGAGTAAAGATGCACAGTGATGCTCAGTGCAAACAGCATCCATTTAAAACTTGCTTGTACAAAAGAACTTTAAGAGCTCTAGCATTTTCTTCACCAATAGCCCTGGTCCAAAGCAAGCGTCCATGTTGAACTGCTGTTACAATTGACCAGTTGAGATAAGATTTCTCAATATCAAGACAGGAGTGGAACTCAGGAGTTTTCCTGAGTACCAGATGGGTTACAAGTCTGTAAGGTATCAGATATCAGACATTTGTAGCAGGTGAATCCTCTAGTCTGAAACCAGTGCCATCTCCCCGAGGTTGGTGGGAGCTCCAGAGCTTAGAGGATGCTCTGCCCAACTCTCAGATTTGGCTCCTGCCTTGTAGACGGTGAGGATCTTGCTTGGAAGGATATATTTTTAAGCTGCCAACTGTTTTTTCTTGCCAAGAAAGGGAACAGCAAGAGTTATGTGGGAGAAAGAGTCAAACATGGTAAGAAGTATGCACTGGGAAAGCCCTCTTCTGCATTAACATCAGAAGGCAGAGCGGGTTCACGATGGCCTGGTTTCCTTCCAGTTGAGAAGATTGAGATCTGTATTATTTTAAGAAAGAAAACAATACGTGACACAAACCAGCACAACCTACACTCTAGTGAGGAAGCCATCCCGTCCAGGAAAGGTCTTTCTTATCTCAGGATATGGCTGAGAGCAGAGCGCCGCGGCCAGCCGCTCTCAGAGCGGTGATTTAGGCGTCTGCTGGGTAATGCCCTGCTCGGTTTGAAATGCGGCATTGGAAGTACATTTAACTCTAACTCCACGGCTCAAGCACTGAGTGTTTGGAGGTTAAGAAGCGGCGTTCCCGGCTTTAAAGTTCGCCTGAGAGTTATTGCTTGATGTTGTAAATGGACTTAAGGACCGTAGGAGACGGTTTTTCATTTCAGCCCTGATACAGTAAGCCACTTAAACACTTGCTTATGTCACGCTGAAATAAAAGGGATTTATGTGCATGGCTCTGTGCTTTGCTGAATCAGAACATTTTTGCTGATGGCTGTTTGCAGACAACATGAGAAACAACCTGTGCAGATTTCTCTGGGGGATCTCGGGGCTGGGAAACTGCCTGGAGCCCTCAGGAAGCATGGAGCCCCCAGGCAAGCCAGGAACTCTTTTGTCAGCTCTCAGGACAAAACAGGGAAGTCACCAGGTCACCCAGCCTGCAGCTCTCCTTAGTGCTCATCTGGTTGCTCTCCTGCAGTGCTCACAGAGCAGTTGGGTCACACCAAGCACATCCCAATGTACACACCTTCCCTTCTGCTCCAGGAAAACTTGGCTCTGTGAATCTATGATTCTGTGACTTGATGAATCTATGATGTTATGATTCTTCATTCTCTACTTAGTGGGATATGGACATGGATTATTCAAGAGATAGGACAAAATGTTGGAGGAAAATTCCTCTGGTGCTACAGATCTTATGGGAGATGCAGCATTGTCACTGGCATGTATTTTCTGGCTTTCATCTAGCTATTTACTATATGTGTATTTCACGCAGCCTCAGGTTTTGTACCCTGAGGGGAGACCCACCCTTCTTTAGTAGGCAGAGTCTGGTTATGCATCACCAATCACCCTGCTACTCCTCGTCATGTCAGCACCATCCGTATCTACAAGATCTCTCCCAAGCCTAAGCTTTCTGCTCCAAAGATCTGTTTGCAACCAAGTTGCTCCTGTGTGGTTGAAAATCTGACATTTTATTTCTCCTATAGAAATGCCATGGAAATGCTGGTTGGGTTTGGAACACAAGTCTTATGGGAAGTGGCTGAGGGAACTGGGATTGTTCAGTCTGGAGAAGAGGAGGCTCAGGGGAGACCTTACTGCTCTCTACAACTGCCTGAAAGGAGACTGTATAGTGAGCTAGAGGTCAGCCTCTTCTGCCAGGTAACGGTCATAGGACAAGAGATAACGACCTAAAGTTGTGCCAGGGGAGGTTCAGGTTGGATATGAGGAAAAAATTATTCTCCAAAGGAGTGACTGAAACAGGCTGCCCAGGGAATGAATCAATTTGAATGGCAGAAGTTTTGTCTGTTGGGTTTCTATCCATTGTAGTGAGAAGCACTTGTACTTGTGTTGTCTTATTTTAGGATGTTGCCTTTGCCATAAGTCTTCTGCCAAAATAAAATCACTCTTCTCCCTCTTCAAACAAAAATTTACAGACCAGACATCCCACTTTTGGTTTAGGATGGACTCATGGAAATAAGTGGTAGAAATGAGGACCACATCCAGACTGCATGGCAGTCTCTCTGCCTGGAGTTTCTCCTGTCTTTCTCCCCACTCTTAGAGCTTCGAGTCAGTGAGGTTCAGGTAGAAATAAGCCTGCAGCATTATTGTCTAATAAAGGGAAGAGCAGGGAAATGAGTGTGCAGGAGGGTTTTAGACCTGGAAAGCAAGCAGGGTGGAAAGGAGTAAGAAGTGGTCAAGTGGGAGCAGGGTGTTTAATCTAATGCTTTACTTTAATCAGCAGGCTGTCATCTCTCTCTATCTCCTTTCATCGGGTCTGTCCAAACGGCAGGCAGAGTGACACCGATTTTTGTGTGCTCAGCACAGTAATTGCCTCCTATCCATGCAGTGAGCGTTTAGGAAATTTTCTGCCTCCAATTATAATTTCTGATTTGATTCATGGAAGAAAACACCGTATCCTCTTATTTCTGTAGTCACCGGCTAATGAAACGTGCCACGAGTATTTATAGAACTGCCATTGTAAATAGCATTTGCATTTGGTGCCTTGGAGTTATTTAGTGTGACAGTGCCTTCACCAAGAGGATTTTTTCATTTTGAAAGGGAAAGGTTCCCTTTGGAGTCATTCCTTCCTGCTGCCTTTGCTGTTTGCAGTGGATGCAGCAGTTCTGTGGACAGTTGCAGATAATTTAGTGACAAGATGACACACACGGGGACTAGCAGAGCGCAGTGCAGCAACCGTCTGAGATGCCGCAGACAGTTTATAGAACGCTCCAAACCTATGTTTGGAGTTACAGCAAAGAGAGGAGGGAAGTCGGCAGAGTGGTTCGTGCAGCAGTGCAAAACAGCTGCCAGATGGTCTTTCTTAGGAAAACCGTCATGTAAATATTTGGGTAGGAGCCTCCAAACGATATTTAAAGTCTGTTGCTTGTGACAAAGGTAACTAAAACGTCTTTTCCTTGAGAAAAGCAGCCAAGATACAGAAGATCCCACAAGTAACCAGGAGAGATAATTGCTTTCTGTAGCACATTCACATGATCATGTTCATACATCAAAACTTGTCACTGACGTCCCTCAAAGTGTCTTGCAAAGGAGGGCAGAATCATTCTTCCAGGTGCAGAGTCATAGAATCATTGATGTTGGAAAAGATTACAAAGATCATGTAGTCCAATCCATGTCCGTAACCACGTCTCTCAGTGCCACATCTATGTTTCTTGATCACCTCCAGGGATGGTGACTCCCCCACCTCCCTGGACAGCCTGTGCCAATGCCTCACCTCTTTTCTGAGAATAATTTTTTTCCTAATATCCAACCTGAACCACCTCTGGCACTTATCTCTTACCCACTTAAGGCCACTATCTCTTCTCCTGTGGCTGTTACAGGGAGAAGAGGCCAACCACCACCTATCTACAACTTCCTTTCCGGGAGCTGTAGAAAGCAATCAGGTCTTCCCAGATCCTACTCTTCTCCAAAAGCCAGGGCGCAGGTAAAGCATGATGCCCTGTGTGTGATCAGCTCTCCTGAGCATCTACCACCTCATCTGTACAAATGGGTTTCTTCACATTTTCATGTGTCTCACAAGCACCATCTGTGTCTGTATGGTGTGGAGATGTGTTATCCTCAGCTTTCTAAAAGTGCTCATGTTCAGCTCTTCGAGCACTCTGGGATCATGCTGCATGTACAGGCACTAGAAGAAGTGACAGTTTTCAGAATGTGACGTACTGAGAAGTTTCAGAAAACAAACAAAAAAGCTGTTGTGTGTTTTGCTGCATAATTCGCATCTGAATTCGTGATCAGTCTGGCCCACAAAGTGCATCTGGCCCCTCTTCCCATATGAAGAATGCTGCTCTCTGTCATATGGGTGAAATGTTAGCATTGAGTCTGTAGCACAGCCCCAGCTCTTCGCACTTGTTGGGAAGTGTCAGAGGTGCAGGGAGTAAATGTGGATGCTACAGCCTGAACCCCATGTTGGAGAGTTGTCTGAATTTAACACTAGGGCATGGCTTCAGGTATGGAAAATCCAAGTGTAGGATGAAGCTGGGACAGCTATCCTGCCCAGTATGCATCTCTTTGGTTTGAGCATCATGGACATCAGGACAGTCAGGAAATATTAGACACGTGAATTTTTACTTTCTGAAGTTAGACTAATGGCTTCTAACCTCCAGAGGGCAACTAGGGGCCTGTGCTGATGATACAGGAAACTAAGTCACTGAAGTCACAGTGAAAACTGGGACATGATCAGGAGCAAACTTCTCCCCTTCACATCAAGTGTCCTTTTCTACTATCAACCGCTCTGTCCAACTATTGCTTCTTCTATGCTAAGATTTTACTTTTCTGTGTTGAGGGGAAACCCACGCCTTTGTGCCTCATAGTTTTCAGCTTCCCCCATCTTTTTCAGGGTAACAATTTCAGGTGTGGAGAACCACAGTTCTCTCCTCACAGAGTTCCATTATCCAAATTCTGGTGTTGCTCAGCTCATCTTTAGTGACCTCCTGGTCCCACAGTCCCATCCATAGGGCTCTGGTGTTGGCTTTCATTCTTGTTACACAGAGAAGCAGAAGGGATTCTTTGCCTTGTTCCTCAGTCTCTCGTTGCTGTGTAACAGATACCATAGAGAAGTGAAACTGCAAAGCATCAGAAGCACCATCTTCCACATGGATAGCCTGTACCAAAACAGTTCCTTCTTGCTATGCTGTAAAACATTCCACTTTGACAATCCAGCAGAGCTTGTATTGCTCTGATGAAGGTGAAAAGCGTGTAGTGCGGGCTTCAAATGCCTGGCAGAATAATAAAACAGAGAGGACGGGGGAGAGGGGTTAGGGTGAGTAGCCTGTAACACAAACCTTCAAACCACTAAGAGGCGTAGCAACAAAGTGACACTAAAGAATTAAAGTGTAGTATGCTCACGAGTGGTCTGAGTAGTACTGCCCTGAGTAGTATGCTCATGAGTGGCATGATCAAACTATAAAAACTACCATGGTCTTTGAGAGCCACCAAGGTTTTGCTGATGGACAGAGGTGCTGGGGGTGAGCTGATGTGAAAATAGCATGATTTCCCTAGCTCCACTCCTCTTTCCTCCCCCCATTTCTGTGAGTGATGCTCATGAATTTGCAATTTGTCGATCATCTGTGCTGCCGTTCAGTTTCACTACATTTGGATACTGCCAGCTACCAGCTGTTCGCATTTGGGATTTATGTAAGCAGCAGGATACGAAACTCTGGGTTGGAAAAGCATGGAATGTCTTTTTCTGAAATACTAAACATCACCTCAGTCAATTTTCCTTCTTGCTTCTTTTACGTTCTTTTTTTTTTTTTCTTACTTCCACTTTGTATAACTGATCTGGTGCTACATGTTAGTGCTGGACTGTGCTCCTGTCCCTGCCATCATGTGTCACTACCATGAGAAAATCCCTGCTTTCTTTCTTGCCTTGGGTAAACACGTATTAAAACTTCAGTACTAATGCACACTCCCTATCTTGGGGATGTTGCAGATCTCTGACAGCAAGGGTGTGAGAGAGAGATGGAAGCAGAGTGCTCTGAGCTTTGTCCATAGCTGCACAACCACACTGAATGCTGCTTAATAAACAGTTTACAGAGAAAATCTCTTACCAAATAATATACCTTATGAGAAGAGGTATTTATCACATCTGAATTTTTGCTATAGGGAAGAGGCTGGGAACCTGGACAAGGACTGATCTGTCCTGACTCCAGGAGGTGGGGAGGTGGACATGGGACACAACTGGTGAAGAGGACAGGAGCATCTAGGAGAGTCAACCAGCAGCATGAGAAGGTAGTGCTGGAGATGGGATTGTTTGACTGGAGAAGAGGAGGCTCAGGGGAGAAGTTATCACTCTCTACAACTGCCTGAAAGGAGGCTGTGGTGAAGGGGAAGCAGTGTCTTCTCTGAGGCAGCAGCAATAGGATGAGACAGAATGGCCTCAAGTTGCACCAGGGGAGGTCAGATTTGATATTAGGAAAAGCTTCCTCTCCAAAAGAGTTGTTGGACACTGGAGCAGGATGCCTAGTGAGGTGGTGGAGTCACTGTTCCTGGAGGTGTTCAAAACACGTGGTACTGAGGGACATGGTTTAGTGGGCAATATTGGTGGTAGGTGGGCTGTTGCGTGATCCTGGTGGTCTTTTCCAACCCTAGTAAATCTATGATTCTATGGCTGAGGATGAAGATCTTGTGCATGGGCCATGACTGCCTAGGCTATGCATGTCTCCTCAGCTCACCCAACACTCAGGATGTCCTTTGGATGGAGTGTGGTGGGTTACCAGAACGCTGAGCAGCACAGCAGGGCCAAGGCATGTGTGTTTGCCTTGGTGCTGCCTGAACGCTGCCCAAATCATGCCGAGGAAGAGATTTCCTAGAGTGAAAGAGGCTTAGACTGCTCTTATCCCATTAGTGGGATTGTGTGTGTATGTGAAGGCTTTAGGGGCAGAGCCTGGAGCCGTGGCTGTGCAAAGCAAAGTTGTTCCTCTTCACAAGAGCTGAGAAAGGCCTTGGCTGACCGTAGAGGCGTTCCCTCAGGCAATAGCTCATTTACTTCTCACTACCTCAACCCACAGTACCTTGGAAGAAGCAACTTAATATACATAAAACTGTAATTGATGCCGTCGTACATGTTAAGAGTTGGAATAAATCATACTGATATGTTAGCACCGGTGAACCAATATAATAATTAAAAACATAAAGCTGTTAAAGAGCATCTAAAGGAAGGCTACGAAGATGGGGAAGGGTCTGGAGGGCGAGGTGCGTGAGGAGCAGCTGAGCTCCCTGGGTTTGCTCAGCCCAGAGCAGAGGAGCTGAGGGGAGGCGTCACGGCGGCTGCAGCTCCTCCCAGGGAGCGGAGGGCAGCGCTGAGCTCTGCTCTGTGTGACGGCGACAGGGACCGAGGGAACGGCGTGGAGCTGCGCCAGGGGAGGGGCAGGGGGTGCTAGGGAAAGGTCTGCACCAGAGGGCGGTGGGCATGGAACAGCCGGCCCAGGGCAGCAGTCGCACAGCATGCCAAGATAGAAAGCCACACGCCCTGAGCCACGTGTCTCTTCTCTCCTGCAGATGACGGAGGGCCGCAGATGCCAAGTGCACCTCCTTGATGACAGGAAGCTGGAGCTCCTCGTCCAGGTAGGAACTGCATGTTTCTCCATCTCCAAATAGTCCAGGATAAAAAGGGAGAGGAAAAGGTTTTCATTTGGTTTTCTCAGCAACTTGATGCTGAGATTGCATGCAGAGCTGTATTTGTATCAGGGATAACATGCTTGTGGGAAGGGCTTTGTGCTAACAGTCCCAGTCCCCCCTGTTAGGACAGAAAAGCAGGTCAGGTCATTTTTGATGCTATTACTATGTCACTTAGCGGAGCAAAATATTACATCTTCTTACAGTACCCCCAGCCTGGGTTTCCATCCCGTTTCTTGCCACTAAACTTGGTGTATGATGCTCAGGATGCAGTGCTGGTGCCGTGGGCAGACATCATTGGAGATACTCCAACGGCTAAAAAATCAAACACAAGTATGCGTTAAAATACATCAGTAAATTATCCTCCTATTTTAAAAAGTAACAATAGTAGAGAATGAAGGAGAATGAGATTCTGGTGCTGGCCATGGGCTCATGAATGTTGCCACATCCTGAGCCTTCCCGACAATTTTGGCTCACTCCTCAGGGGTCACCAACAGGTTAACAGCAAGAATGAGAAGAATGCCTTTCCTTTTTGCAAATGCTGCTGGGCAGCCCCAGAAGCAGGAAATGAAACTTCCCATGGCTGCAGAACCACGATGCAGCTGATAGCTGGGGGAGCAGGATCCCACCCGAGGAAATCTGAACAGGGATAGCTGGAGGTGCCATGAATCGCCGGAAGCATGTTCAGCCCCACTGCTGGAAAGTTGCTTAAAAACATCATTAACAAAATGCTAAGGGTGGTGAGGTCCTGAGTCCTTAATGACCAAAAAGATGGAATCCCACAGCTCCCTGAGACATGCGGTGTGCGCTGGGCTGTGCGGTCAGAGTGCACCCAGGTGCTAGCCATGAGCCATGGGCTGGAAGGGGAATAGCTCAATAATTAATTATAACTCATTAGTTAGAGTGAAATGCCATACCCATGGTATCCACTGAGTCTTCAGGACAGACATGGACCTGTTGGACTGCATTTAGAGGAGAGCCACAGAATGATCCAAGGGACGGAACACCTTCCCCAACAGGACAGGCTGAGAGAGCTGGAGGTGTTCTGCTTGGAAAAGAGAGGGCTCCAGAGAGAACAGCCTTTCAGTATCTAAAAGGGAGCTACAGGAAAGAAGGGGACAGACTCTTTAGCAGGGTCTGTGATGACAGAACAATGGAAATGAAAAAATCTTTTACACTGAGGGTGGTGAGGCACTGGCACAGGTTGCTCAGAGATGTGGGACTTTCAAGGCCAGGCTGGATCAGACCCTGGGCAACCTGATCTGTGCTGTCCCTGTTCATTGCAGGGGAGTTGGACTAGATGGCTTTCAGAGGTCCCTTCCAGCTCAAAGGATTCTATGATTCTGTGGTGCCAAATTCTGCACAGTGAGCATTCCTGCACAAGCTTTCACCCGCCTCACTGAGGCTTTGCAGATAGCTCAGGGGTTTCTGTCCAACTTTGTATTGCATCCATAGGCACAGCCATAAGCACATCCATTACAAGGATGTGGCACTTGGCTTCCTGATTCATAGAGATATCTCTGAAGTTTTTCTTAATTGCATGAGAATTGCATTGCTTTTTGGAGTATGGCTTTGCTAAAGCATTGCTTGCAATACCAATAATCATAGAATCACAGAATGGCTTAGGTTTGAAGGGACCTTAAAGATCACCCAGCTCCAGCCCCCTGCTATGGGCTCAGTTCCTCCACCAGCTCAGGCTGCCCACGGTCCCATCCAGCCTGGCTTTGAGCACCTCCACGGATGGGGCACCCACAGCTTCTCTGGGTAGCAATGCCAGTGCCTCACTGCCCTCTGAATACATCACAGGAATCTATACAAGCTGCACTGCCCAGTTTCTTGTTTGGGGCTATTCTCAATAGCACTGTGCATACAGGAAAGACACAATAGCTGCACTGGTAATGAAAGTGGAGGAGGCTGGGTTGGGAAACACTGGAACTGCTCACGTGATGTATTTTTTTAAGCGTTTGATCACACCTTCAGTGGGAATTTCTAGTGATCAATATAGGACATGAATTGCTCTGTAAATCACACTAACTAGTCTGCAAGTGACCCATGGCTGAATTTTATTTGCGCAATAAATCTTTTTTGCTGCTCTCAAGTAATGTATGAATGAGGAAAGCCAGGAGGTGCGAGTGTGAAAAATTCATGTCCAGAAAATGCAGTCACCTCTGCTGCACACAGCTTGACCCAGCTCTGAAAACAGTGCCTGCTATGTGTGCACAGGATTGCCCACTAAGGCATCTTAGGTGCTTTTCTGGAGAAATGATGCTGTTAGAGCAGAGGCAGCTCACAGATATAGCAAATACAGCACTCTGGGGTAGAGCAGACTGCGGAGGAAAAGGATGTTTGGATTCGTGTCTCCAATACTGATTCTTTGCAAATATGGGCAAAACACTGGTGTTCCTGCAAAGCTGCCAGCTTTGGGGGGGGGGGTCATAGGATGGTCTGCTCCAGGCAGCAGCACGGAGTGGGAAGTATTCAGCCATGAGAATGATGTGCTCTTTGCCAAGGAAAACCTCACCAGCTGATCTGTTCAGCTCAGAACTTGTGCTGAGATTGGAGATAAAAGTTTTGTAAGGTCTGAGCACCTTTGCTTTGGTTATCAGCTTTTCTCATAGCTGTAAATACAGTCTTCATCCAACTCAGAGCTTCTGGCTGCCGCTTCAAAGCTGTGTTTATCTATGGATATCTCACCACAGGCTGATGAGGGATGATCTCTTGGCTTATGCCATGGAAGAGATTCTTCCATCACTGTGTTGGGCCTTAGTAATCTGTGTTGGCTTACACTGCTCATGAGGAGAGCTCTCAAATTCCCATGTAAAACATGTCCCTTCCAATCAACCTCAACCTTTCCTGGAAGCTTTTCCAAAGCAAATTTCATGCTGTTGTGGCACGTTTAAGGAAGACTGCTGGGAATCAGTTGAACTGATCTCTTCACTGTGGATGAGATTAAAATAGCATCCTTACCTGGTTTGGGCTTTATGTAGCCTTGCAGCACTTGTGTGTGATCTCACATGCTCTAGTTACAGGAAGGTTGCAGATCCTGCTGCACGAACAGAAATCTGTATTTCAGGATGGCAAAAAACAGCAGAAGGAGCTGGGTCTGATGGAATGACTGAGATGGGTACAGCTCCCTCGAAGAGATGTGGGAGGGCTTCTGGCGCATCTTGAAACTGCTTCGGCCACTGGCTCCAGGGAGCTGAAATTATTTTCTCTGCTGCTGCCTGAGGGCTGTTGGGTAAAAACAGATGCATCTGGGAACAATCAGCATGTTTGCACAGAGCAGTGCATTAAGCAAATATACTCCTTTTTGCCTGCGAATTAGCTGCGATCAGACTCAGGGGGTTATGAATACAGCTCTTGAAACATATGACTGGATGGTTAACAAGGACCATACCTCAGTCTGCAGGAGGATGGCAAGTGGTAAATGATCCTGTGGCTGCTCGCAGGAGTCGGCCTTGGCTCCGTTTGACAGCTCCTCCAGACCACACTGAAACGTTTCAACACCGCAGATCCTCTTCCCAAACTACAAAGAGCTGGGAGGCCGGCCACACAGATGCTTCTGGTGGGACCCCCTCGGGCACATCTGTTTTATTTGCATTGCAGAGCCCCAAAAGTCAGCTTCTGGCTCAAAGGCAGCATTTATAAGCCCTGCTGCAAATGCTTGGGTGATGGCACATAGCACACAGGACTTTGAGTTACCACCACCAGTGAAGCCATCCTTGCTTTAGGCAATCAAGTGGTCTGGACTACAGCTTTTTTCCCCCTAGATGGGTGGCTGCAGAGCAGTAGAGCAGCAGCTCAGGAAGGGTACAGACACAGGCTTGGAGGATAAAGGAGAGCCCTCTCCAGGGCATTTTGTCAGATAAATGCTGAAATTCAGAAGGTTTAGTCATAAACTCAGCAGAGGAGAATCATATGGAAATCTCTTCCTGAGGGTCTGAAACTCAAAGCCTGTTTGACTTAGGATTATGAAGAGTTGCATTTGGTATGTGTTTCATTTGATAAATGTCTGTTGATGATGTGTTGTGTGTGGCAAGTTTACATAAGACTTTTTTGACAGCATTTTCATTGTGAGCAGGAGCAGAACGTGGCTCCTCACATCTTTGTACAGGCAGTTCTTTTCCTATTGCTGTTTGATGCATCTTTAGATCTTTATGCAAGAGATTTTTTTAGAAAGTTTTGGCTTTATCCAGCTAATCCTTTTCAGCAAGCAAGTCCTCTTCCCTGCTCCTAGAAAATGGATTTTCTCACATCCCCTGCTCTCAGCCTTGCTATCCATTATATTATTTTCATGTGGTTGTGGGTCATTTGTCTGCTGCACGGGACAGGCTTGCACTGCTTTATTTAAAGAGTTTTGCATAATTGGCTCTTCATTCCTTTTCATCTTGATTTTTGTAAACATGGTTTTTTCCGTGCTGGCCGAGTCCCACATCCTCACCACGTCTGTGCTGGCTGCTGGTGCGTTATCCATTCGCAGCTCCAGCCATCGGCATCCAAAAGTGCTAAGCCTCCTAATTTTTTCTCTCTGCAAGAGTTATTGCAGGAACAGAACTCATTCGTGGCTTGGAGCAGAGCTGTCTGTGGGGTCTGAAATTTGATCAGAGGAAATATTGTGAGTTTGATTTTTCCCTAAGAGCACTGAGCCCAACTTGGAAGGGCCAAGGAGAGGGATGTGGAAGTTATCACCACGCTACTCCATGGGTGTTTGGGTGGATAATCCACATGAAAGTCCATATTATCACTTCTTAAGTCATTATTAAGCTTGGAGTAAGCTTCCAAGTTTGGAGATGCTTCCAAGTCAGACCAAAAGCCGGTGAGTGGTGAAAGCAGTGTGGGGGTTCTGGAGGAGATGCTCAGGCCAAGGAACCAGGAACCTTTGCTCCTCCACACTCAGCCTCACTCTCAGTCTTGGGGAATTATACAGCACCTTTTGAGAGCATTGACTCCACCAATAATGGTAATAAAGAGGAATAAAATGTTCTCATCCCCTCCCAAGATGCTGTTGGAGTTTTTGGCAATATTTTTAGTATTACTCATGGTCAGAAGATTGCAATCAGCTGGGGATCACTAGTGTTTTCTTGCTGCCTCACTTTTGCACATCAATAAGTAGGGTGGTTACCTGGGTTGGCAAGGTGGAAAGACTGCAGAGGTTCCCCTTCAGGTGGTATTGAGGGTGGCACCTACTAGGAAAATGCACTTAATTTTGAGTACTGTATTTGTGTGAGTATTGCAGTGATGTGTCCCAGCTTCATAGCAAGAAAAACAAGCACGAGGATGGGATGAAACCCCTTGGGATACCACAAAGATTGCAGAAGAGGGGCTCCAGCCCTGCTCCACTGCCAAAACTGGCTCTAGGCAGGGCGTTGGGAGCTGGCCTCCCCTTAAAAGCATCATCTCCCAATGCAGAAATGTAGCCACACAGCCCTGACCGTAAATGGAGACGTTTGGGTGCCAGTAGTCAGGCAGGAGAGCCAGCAGCTCCCTGCAGTGCAGACAGGCTCTGCTCCAAGAGCACTTGTAACCATCACTGAAGCAGAAGGCAGCTCTGAGAGCGGGTGTGAGGGTGAGTATTACACCCATTGCAGAAGGAATATACTGCTGGGGTTTCTTATAGGGCACGCCTATAGGGCATGGGGTGTGGGGATGGGCTGGCTCTCAGTGGGGGGAGGCTCCCTGCATCTCCTCTTCCCACTCAGCCTCTACGCTGCAGCACAGCAAATAGAAAATGTCCCTTCATCTTACAGGATGGCTTCATAGTGGTTCTCAGAGTGGTTCTGGAAGTCGTGTGGTGGCCTGTCACCCATTTGAAAGAAAAAATGTACGTTTTCTGCAGAGAAGGGAAATAACTGGAGAGCTGACGGAGCTCAAATGGAGTTTTTCGCTGTGAATCTCGCCAAATGCAGTCCTTTGCACTGAGGAAATGTGCAAAAAATAGATCTGAGTCAAATTAAAGCTTGATCCAAAATTTGATATAAATTCTGTAATTTTAAATTGATCAGAGCTAAAGTGATGTTCAGATCTGTGTTCCCAAACTGCAGCTCTAGGGCTCTGATATGTCTAATTTCAGAAACAAAAACTACAGCAAGAGCAAGAGTGTAGTTGAGCAGTTTATGGAAAATTGCAAAGTAGATTTTTGGCATCTTTGGCACTAGAAAATATTGAGGTCTGCAGCTTTGAAACTTCAGAACCATCAACAAAACAAGAAAAGCCTTCACCGCAGTCTGTCTCTCGTGATGGATGAACCACTTGAAGGCTTCTCCTGGCCTTTTCCTGACTCTTGAATCACCGTTAGAGCAGTCTGATCATCTCTAGTCCAGTGAGAGCAATGGCAAATGGGGCGGATGTCCTCCTGGCTTTGGTCACCATGGGATGGAGAGGGATGGAGGAAAGAGACTGCTCTGCAAATAGGGAAATGGGAGTCAAGATTGGTGATTTGGGTCTGTGTGCTTGCTAAGTGAAGAATTCAGAGTTTTTTGACTGAAAAGTTGGCTGTTCATCAAAAAGTAGCATTAGGAAAGTAGGTTTACTGTTGCTCTGAAGGGAACATAGTGCTGGGAGTGTTATTGGCTTTTGTAGTCAGTTCATGTCCTGCAGACTTGGCCTCAGCACGATATACAGATATTGCCTTTGACCAGGTAAATAAAATCATAGATTCATAGAATCATTAGTTTGGAAAAGACCACTGAGATCGTCATGTCCAACCATCAACCCGTCCCCATGATGCCCATTAACTCTTTTCCCCCAGTTCCACACCATGCTTTTCTTGTACACCTCCAGGGATAATGACTGCACTTCCCTAAGCAGCCTGTTCCAACACATTACCAAACAGTTACATGAAAAATGGACTAAAAGATCTGGGTCTTTTAGCCTGAAAGCTGTGATTGTGTTGATCTTCGCTGCAAGCTCTGATAAATGCCCTCAGAAAGCATCCACCACTGTCATCCGTGGTCTGCATAGCATTTGGGGTCAGTCTGGGGGGGCACAGTAGCTGCATGGGGGGACGAAGGAAACACTGATGGTTGACAAATACATATGGTGCCTTCTCAGTATGAGGAACCAACCAGGAGCAGCAGACTGCCAGTGAGTAGAAGGCAGAACATTTCCTTGGATTTTAAACCCTTCTGGTTGGTAGATTGTGGGTTTCAATTCTCAGATTAGGCTCCAGTGAATACAGCAGCCTGTAGACATCCAGCCTGGAGGGAGGAAAGATTTCCTTGGAAATGGAAATGGAAGAGCATAGGAGTAGAAGAGCAAGAAATTTGATGTGCGGAAGTAGGGAGCGAACAATTTGGCTTAAGAGCCAAGAGGGATCTCAGGCAGGATGAACGTGGCAAAGAAGATTTTCTCAAGGGGAAAGACTTTATGATAAGGGCTATGGGACAGGAGGTGAAATAAGCACTTCAAAAGGAAATTCTCAGCAGGACCCAGAAACCTGGGTATGGAAGAGCTTCTGCTGTTCACCCTGGCTCCAGCAAGGCCAATGTGGCTATGGAGACCCAATCAACTGGTCCAAGGCCAGCAGATCTGAGATGTGTTGGGAGTTCCATGCTCCTCAGGTTCTCCATGGGTAACCACATCATCTCAAGGTGGACGGAAATAGTCCCAGTGCTATGTGAACATCACTGAAAAGATGGCCCTGATGAAGAGAGCAATGCTGTAAGTTCAGACACCGGGAACGTAGCTCATGCTATGTGGTGAGGTTTCACAGAGGCAGGATTTGGAGAGGCACGGAAGGATGAGAGGCACAAAGCATCAGGGCATGGATCAGCAGTTAGCCCAGATGGACAAGGAGCATGGAGAGCCTCCAGGAGGATCTGTACATGCAGCAGAGGTCATTGGAATAAAGCAGCTCTAGAGAAAGGAAGGCTGCATATAGGAAAGGCAAGATTGGGAATTAATGAAACCCAGCAGGGATAGCTTGATTCCTCCAGATTTTTCCTTGGCCACCTGCAGGTCTCTGGGAAGACGATTGGCAAGATGAGACAAGTAGAGGCAGGAGGCAATGGCTGCCAGCAGCAAAGTGACCCCAAAGAATGAGTCAGATTCTGGCTCACCTTGCCACTAGGGAAGGAGAAGGGCAGAAGGCATTTCATATCTTTAAGAGGTTAACTGGAGGGGATGGCACTTACCTGGTATAGTAATGCTGCACATTCCGCACTTTCCAAGCTGCGTGCTGGTTTCTAAACTGGTTATGTTCTTGGACATTGAAAGACTCCCATAAACAAGCCCTGCACATCTGTTAGGCGCCATGTCAGGAGCCTCAGGGAATGAAGTCCCTCAGAAAAGTGCTCACAGCCTCATAGGAAAATAAACAGGGAATGACAATCACACTCTTCCATGCAGTGAAATGTAGGTGTGATTTCCTAGGGCCTGCATAATCAATATCCCTATTATCAGCCTTCCAGAATAAATTGCATTTAAACTAAAACAGGCTGCGAAGCTATCCGTGAGCTGTCAGGAGGCAGATAAGCTGAAGACATATGTTTATTTATACTGCATGTGCTGAGAGCTGGATATTCTTTACAGCTGACCAAATATGGGTGAAAATATTCAGTGATTCTTTTTCCATTGTTCTGCTAAAATTTGTCAGATACCTTTAATTCTGAGCAATTATGGAGCCTTTCATGCTCACTGGGAGTGCTGATGACTGTCCCAGTAAAGCATCCAATGAAGGGAGAAATCTCCTGTTCTGAGTTAGCCCCGTAAGTTTTGTAAAGCATCAGCTGTTTGACTTGTCCTGGTACCCTTCCACTGCGCACTCACTCACACAGAAATTGCAGAACCTGCATCTAGTGGTTCCATCACAGAGAAAAACTCTTACAATTGCTTGGATGAAGTTCAGACATTCACAATTGTTTCTGCCCTGCTCAGCTGCTCCATGACTTCAGTGGAGCTATTGTTCATAACCTGCACTTGCCCCACAGTGGCTGTGAAATATGTCATTGTTGCCCCAAAGTACTGCTCCAGCCATGGACAGAGCCATGTCAACCAACACCGCTCCCTTCTCCCCTTGGGCAACTGCAGGGCTTAGTTGCCAGGCATAAAGGTGGGAACAAAATGGGTTGAGCATCAAGGTGGTGGGCAGATCAGACCCCTCTTCTGCTTCACTCCCCATTTCACATCCTTCTGGCAAGACAAGTTAGTGAATTCAGGTAGGAAAATACCAAATGTGGCACAAGACAAAAGATGCCTTCCAAGACACTTCCATTCCAATGGGAATAGAAATAGAAAATTATTTCTGCACAGCACGGTCTGAGTGAACAGCTTTTGAAACTAATATTGTACATAGTTGATGATTTCAGTTTATACTGAATATAGAAATGTGTAGCTCAGAAGAAAAAAAAGACACATGAGGTAGAATAGCAGATTTTCTTTCAATCCAAGGTAGAAAATGTGCATTTCCAATTTCTAGCATTTTAAGATGGAACATTTCTCATTATTGCTGCCATTGGACTGTGTTGAACAAACATGAAGCTGACAGTGAATGAAGGATGCCAGGCTTGATTGTCTAAGCCACATTACCCAGCTTACA
>NW_024884697.1:5812511-5852018 GCF_019232065.1 Centrocercus urophasianus | reverse complement strand
CAGGAGCATGCCAAAGCCATCTATTTTTAGGCCCAGACTCCTAGGAAATGATGCAAAATGCTATTCCAGAGTGATGGAGCAAACCTCCATTCTCCAGCCTGTATTCACCGTATTTCCAGCATGTGCTCTGCCAACCTCTTTTGTCTTCATTTGAGTAAAGTGTCCCATGCCACTTGACTAGGAGAGGGATTCCGGGAAGTCTGATGTCGAAATGAATCTGTCTCTCCCTTTGGTGGGTTATTTGCCCAAATTCCCCTTCCTCCCCTGGGGAAGTGCCAGCCTGCTGATTGCAGCACGCACATAAAGAGCACGGCACAGAGCAATGCCCGTGGCATTCATGTGCATGTGCGCCCATTTCAGCCGCTGGAGAGGATGTCATCAGAAAACACATCAGCTTTTCTAATCTTCAGGACAGAGGAGATGGCTCTTGGCTTGTAATTGGGCCATGTTTTAAAAAAAACAAATGCATGACCTCATCATGAAAAGCAAGACGTGCTCATTCTCCCCTTGCATTCCCCTCCCTTTCAGATGAGAGGCTGTTCATACACATAGGGTGTTTTTTCTTTTCCCCTCTATCTGTGCTCACAGTCCGTTCATCACCATTATGTTTGAATGATATCTCTTCTGATATTACCTTTGCCATGAAAGTGCCCATATTAGGGCAGGAAAAAGCACAGATCTAAACCTGCAGCGGAGGGAGCTTCGGTCTCTGTCCTGACAGTGCTGAAGCTTTCTTGGTAGCGGGTCAAAACAAATGCTGGGAGGTAGAACCATCATATCCGACAGCTCTGGAAGGTGTTTTCCTTTGGGAAAATTAATAGCAGAGATTTGGGGTTAGTGACTCATCCCTATTTTTGGAGATAACTCTTCCCTTGTCTGTGCTGGCTCAGATTTAGAGATCAGCTTGCCAGAATGTAACCTATGGAGTCTCTTAGTTACACTTGTCTCCTTGGAAAAAAAAAATAATTTAAAAAAAAAAAAAAATTCAAGATCCTTACCCTGTGTTAAGAGCAAAATAAACCAAGAAAACCATTTACATCTCATTCCCAACCCTTGCTTGAAACCGTGGCAAGGATTTCACACATGGAGTCAGCCCGACCCGCACAGCGATGTGGGAACACCACTGCAGGCGACGCCTCAGCACCTGGGAAGGCTGCCCATGTATCAGAGATGCAGAGCAACCAGGATGTTGCACAAAATGGGCACTTGCTGCTGGGCACCTCTAAGGCAACAGTGTGAAGGGATTCAACTGTGCAAATGGGATTCGCTTGGTTGATAGAACCTTTTTTCTATGCATTTGGTTCCCTTTTTGATGACATCTCAGCAGTAAGTGCCTAGTGCTGATATCTTCCCACTTAAACTGCCCTTTCTTCTTCTACATCCCCATTGGGATGAACAAGTCCATTTCTCACTCCTGGGTTATCTTCTTTACTTCTTTGTTTTTTCTTGTCCTTTGAGAGCCCACCGTGCTTACACAGAGAGGTTGTATGCACTAAAGAGCTTTAAAGGGGAGACAGCAAGCTCCATGTCCCTGACCTGGTAATCCCCTCATGGACACTCATGTTAGAAAACATTCCGCTGCTCCCCTCCACTCTTCTCGTGGGCAAAGTCAAACCGTGGCCACAGCTGAGATAACCCTCAATCCCTACTAAGTCTGGTGTTCTTTTTCTCTACATCTATATCCCCCTCACAGCCTCATGTCACCCCTTCATCAGCCACAGCTCAGTTGGTGCGAACATCTGCATATTCCTGGTGTGATGCTGGGGCTGGGCTTTGGGAGCAACAGCATCTCTCTGAGGACATTATAGTTACAGCTAGGAGGCTGTAGAGAGTGGGGGTTGGCCTCTTCTCCTCGGGAACAGCAACAGGGCAAGAGGGAATGGCCTCAAGTAGCAGCAGGGCAGGTTCGGGTTGGATATGAGGAAATGTTTCTTCTCAGAAGCAGCGGTGAGGCATTGGCACAGGCTGCCCAGGAGGTGGTGGAGTCACCATCCCTGGAGGTGGTCAGAAAAGGGCAGATGTGGCACTGAGGGCCGTGGTTAGTGGGTGTGATGGGGATGGGCTGATGGTTGGACTGGATGATCTTCGTGGTCGTTTCCAACCTTAATGATTCTACAGTGCTATGAAGATATGTGAAGCACATGTGAGCCAAATGTTTCCAGAAACCAGAGCGGTCACTTTCATGTATTTTCGGTATTCTGTTGAATCATTCAGCAAATGTCTCTGAGATATGGAGACTCACAGTCAGACACGTTGGGTGTGACTCAGAGCTTGTCACAAGAATTTTGCACAGCTCTAGCTCTTGGGCTTTAGAGAACAGTTTTAAAGTGCTTTGCAATCTTTACCCTGAAAAGCACTTTGGAGGCAGATAGCATGAATTATTATTTATTTTCACTGTGTGGACAGTTGATCAGTGGCAGATGTTTCTAATTGCATTAAGCAAGTGGAAATAATGAGAATTAGACAGCAGATTCTCCAGGAATTTACATTTAGATTGAGTTACATTTTGCCATTTAAAAAAAGCAAATTCAATGTCAGATGCACTGATTCTTCAGCAGAAAGGGGAGCTGGTTATTTTTAATTATTATTTGATTGCTTAAAAATGAGCCATGTTACTGTACTTAAAAATATTTGACTCAGGAGAATGATTTAATGGATGCTCTTATGTCTTTTGCAAACGACATGGGACAATGAAGCTGTTCATCAGCCAGCATTTCCCCCGCCCCCCCCCCATTCCACTTCCATTGACGGGCAGATGAAAAATAGGGGACCCTGTGCTGTCACAGCTCCATCTCACAGCACTGCTGCAAAATTGGGATGGGCTCAGCTGAATTCCCGCATTGCTGACAAGCTGAATTAAGCAGCACTGATGGGAGATGAGCAGCATGTCCCCACGCAGGCACCACACTACACTCAGCTTGGCAGGAATTTGGGTGGGTTTTGTCCCCAGCTGCTGGGCAAGCAGAGGAGCAGGGCTTGGTGTGGGGAGGAGCAGCATCTGCTACCTCCAACGACACGTGTGTGACTGCCATCTCCCACACCATGCCAAGAGGAAATGAGCTGTGTTTCAAACCACTGGAGGTTTTCCTTTGGGGACTCTCTTACAGCTTTTTTTTTCCTCTCCTAGATTTCAAGTGCAGCTTCAGACATAGAAATGTGTGAGTTTCCCATCAGCAGAATGGGATTTATGTGTGGCACAGATTACTGTACGTCTCTGTTAAGTGCAGAATCCAAGCTATAATATTCTTATAACTAACTAGCTGGCTCAGCTTTTTATTTTTTTTTTTCCTTTTGCTTAATGAGTGCCTTATCCAAAACTCCTTGAAGTGAGAGAGTCCGTCTATCAGCTTCAGTAAGCTGTGGATCAGATTTCAAATCACTGATTCATTATTAATTATGCATTTGGGACTCCCTTTTCAAAGAGCTCATTGTTAAATAAATTCACTTTCAGACATTACAGACTTGGCATTCCTGTGCATTTAATAAAATTCTGGCAAACCAGCCAAGAGCCATAGGCCAGCCTCTCTTCTAGTATTGATGGATGAATCTCTACTGAACAGCAGTGGTTTGCACTGTACGCATATAATACATCTCTTTGCTCTCATATAACCAGTTTCCATCTAAAACCAGATCTGCATTTGAAACTTCTGCCTGCCTAGCACTGTGGCTTACATCTGTGGCTTTTTCTTACCAGAAAGAATCTCTTTGTGGATTCAGGCACTGCAGGGCAAACTATTTTTGCCAGTTTGTTTCTTTTCTCTTTGAAGAGATACTGGCATCTCCTTCCTAGGACAAACTGCTGCTTCTTTAGAGACTCCAGAGAGAGCAGACAGGCAGGCAAACGCTTTCCAGACTCCTATGGTGAGCGGAATGGAAAATTTCATTCTAAAAATACTGTGTTTTTCCTATAGTCCTTAAGAGTCTAGTCTAAGTCCAGCCACTGAGACATTAAGATGACCAAGGGGCAGGTCTGCAAGTTCTGTTTAAGCAAAGGGGCATTGTTTTGGAGGGATATGTAGAAACATCTCCCTACTGAGTTGGGTCAATAGGAGGTGATGTCCAAGGTGAAAAACCAGGGCAATTCCCTGAAGGTGTTCAAGGCAAGGATGGGCCCTAGACCTCAATCTAATGCATAATTTAGTGGTTGGCAAACCGGCCCGTGGCCAGGGGGTTGGAAATAGATGATTTTTGAGGTCCTTTCCAACCCAAGCCATTCTATGATTCTAGGATGATCCTATGTTACAAAGTGATTCAATGGCACAGGACACTGCCCTTCAGCTGAAGGCACAGCATCCAGTTTCTAAAGCTTTTGCTTAACCTACAACTGTTTGAGTAATTTGGAAAAGAAAATAGATAGAAATACGGTTCCCAACACTTAAATAATAGAGCTCTGAGTGTTTGTTGCAGGGAGGCATCCAGGGTCCATGACTTGGTCCATGACTTTCTTTCAGCGCAAGGGATAAAAACCACCACACGGTTGCAGAAGGGCAATGAAGCAAGAGAGGACTACAGCACTGCAGCATTCAAACCCTCCACTAGTCAAAATTAATTCCCCACTGCAAAATAGTGGGGAATTATGCCCCCATTCAGCTTGCTCAGGTTCTCACAAATCCCATGAAGTATGATCTTTCAGTGCACCCTCGCATAAGAAGCACAGGTTTTTCCAAGACTGCAAATCTTCAGCATTAGCAATGATGACATTGCACTGGCCATTTACTCCTTGCTGTAGGATGAGGTTTAGTGGGGTCTGGAAGTAGGAAGTCATGAAGAACAGGGAGACTATCAAGCAGTCAAGGTGACCACTGGCCCATCAGTAGAGGTGCCTTCCGTTCCCAGAAGATCATTAAGATCTCCAGCACCATTTTCTGGAAGTCGTGCTCCCTGCAGCATCTTTTGCCAGCAGCATGACAAGGCTCTGATGTCTGGGCTCCCCCAACTTTTCAGACTTGGTCCTGACACTTGGAGCAGGGAACAGCTTCTCTGATTTATCCCACTGGGTTAATCACTCTAGCCTCAGTTTCTTATACCACTCAGCAAGGAATTGTCTGGGTGAGGTGCAGAGAATGGCTTTCTGGATGCTGGCAGGGAGCTGTGACACTTCCTCAGCATCCCTGAAGGGCAGGTGGTTGCTATCTTGTCCACGAGGGAAGCATAGCTTCAACACAGCTGTGGTGGAGGACATCAGGCTGGGTCTGCTCACACAGATATGTGCTAGGGCTTGAGGCACTGTGATTCCTCATGCAAAGAAAGAGCATTGGCTGCAGCATAGGGTTTGGGTCGGTGCCACACCAAGTCATCTTCCTATTCCCCACAGTGCTGAGAAAGCTTTTAGATATTTTAAGAGACAAAGAGATGTGCTGTCCTTGGGTGAAAGCTGACTGTTCATTTTGGTTGCATATCTCTCGTCTCACAGCTCCAGCTGACTCAGTCCATGGCTATAGCAACTCCTTGTGCTGTGCCACCAGACTGCTGTTGTGTCATCTGCAGTGTTCCTGAACAGAACACGACCCAAATGTCATTGTGGGGACCTGAAGCCTCTGGGCAGGCACATCAGATTATTAGGAAAAATTTCTTCTCAGAAAGAGTGGTGAGGCATTGGCACAGGCTGCCCAGGGAGGTGGTGGAGTCATCGTCCCTGGAGGTGTTCAAGAAAAGGGTAGATGTGGCACTGAGGGCCATTGTTAGTGGGCATGGTGGGCATGAGCTGACAGGTGGACTAATGATCTTATTTGTCCTTTCCAACCTCAATGATTCTATGATATTTCAGTTCTGAATCCAGATCACCACAGTCCCAAAACAGTGGGTAAAGACCACTAGGATCAGTTACAAATTCTGTTTTCAATCTTCATTCTACTGAGGGTGGAAAATAAGGCAGCTAAGAATTTCCTCTACCTGAAATGGAAGCTCATGGGATGTGAAGTGGGCATATCCATTTCTGGCCATTGTCCCTCCCTCCAGGCTTGGAAGCACCCCTGTCATCAGACACAAGAAGGGGTGGAGCTGGTACCAGCATCCCACCTAGATACCTTTCTTTAGCTGATGTTACACAAACATCCTCCCCTTCCCACAGGACATTACCAGTGATGGGATCACTTCTTTCCAGAAACCAGATTGTCTTTGTTTGCTTTCTAACCCTCCCACTCAAAAAAACCTTCCACAATTCTCCAAGCTTCTCCTTCCATGGTTCATTTCATTTATTGGCTAATTCCGCTATCGTCCCAGTATGCGGGCCATCATCTGCATTTGTATGTGTTTACATTTTCCAATTATTTCCTCAGTAGCTCAGTAACAGTTTTTGTCCTGCCTGAGTTCTCTTCCAATCACTCCATCTTATTTCTTCTTTATTTCATCTGAGCAGAAAACAGATTTTTTTGTTTGGTTTGGTTTGTTGTTGTTTGTTTTTTTTTTTAACAAAGGAAACTCACTATCTCATCTGCTCTAGAAATGTCATTCATTCTACCCTCCTCCTTTTTCATGGGCCTGGTTCATCACCAGCCCTTTTTTTTATAAATATCAGTGGAAATGATCCTTTCTTATCCCCCATCAATTCTTATGGTGTGCAAGTATTAGGTTGCGTGCCTTCCTTCTGACCTGCAGAACAGGGAGACTGTCAAGCAGTCAAGGTGACCACGGTTGTCCACTGTCTCCTCCTTTACTTATGGGGTCACAATGGTGAGCCTGTAGTCAGGAAAAGAAGACCAGTGTCAGAGAAGAAACATATTCCCTGCTTGTTCATCTCCAGATTGTGCCTTCGAGGGCAGTGGCTGGGGCTGCCTGGGCTGAAGGCAGCACTGAAATGAGCACCAGGATGTTCATGTGAGTTAGCATTCCCTGTGATAATTCAGCAGGTATCGTGGGAGAAATAACAGCTAAGCATGGACTGAATTAGGTCAATGGGCTGATCTGCACATTTTCTCCAAGGAACTATTCTGTTGTACAAAGCCCAGAATGGATGCGTGAGGATTTCTAAGAGAAGGTGGGCAGTAAGGCCTAACCCCACAGTTTCTTATAATAGATGTGTGATATCTACTAAAATAAAAGAGAAAAATCCTCCCTGTGGTGTCTCATTTCCAGCAAACACTGCCCACTCTCCTGTCTGGTCTGCACGTGTGAAAGTAATGGTGTTCAGTACCAAATTCCTTAGTAGTGAAATTTGTTAGCTTCAGTAAGTTCCCAATGTGGCCTAATAACAATCCCAGAATACACAGGTGCACCGTTGTACATTTAAAGCTGCATAACAGCAGCATTAATTACATCTTTCCTCAAACATTAGAGGGCTGTTTTTGTTTTATACATCCACAGAAAAAGTATAATATCCAGAAGCAGAGCCAGGGCTTTCCTGTGCACTACCTTTCCCCATTGCAATTCGATCTTCTCCACCAAGGGCCCCATTTATCTACTGCTGGCTCAAGCAATGCCAGATGTGTGAATGATGGAGGGGACCAGGCAAAAGGACCCAGTTAGCAACCAGACTATGTCCCAAAAGAAGCTGAATACAGCAACTGTTGCTTCTCAGGGACACACATGGTAGTCTCCACATACAGGGTCTTCATGAATAGACATATTAGGGAAGGTAGCAGGTAGTGCTTAAAATGAGTAGAAGACGGGATGGGAGGTTCTGTTCTGTTTTAATGACAACGTGTTGGCTTCCTCAGTTTCACACAAAATAACCATGGTTTCATCGCAAGCCTGGCCCTTGCTTATATCAGTATGTTCTGCTGGCTCAGGAAGTAAAGATTGCCTTGGAAGTCACCAAGAGTGGAGTAGGGTCTCTTCCAGGACACGTGTGTTAGACCCTGCCTCTTAATCCAAAATGGTTAAAGGGCAAGTCCTATTCCTCACACTGGGGAACTCAGGAACCATGTTCATGCAAGTGAAATTAGAGACCAGACTACCATCAGAGGGGATGTAAGTGGAGCAGCACTGATTTACTGTGCTGTGGGAGCTGGACCTACACAATTCATCATTCTTTTCTTCGCCTTTGAGGTTAGAGCAGTCTGTTTAGCTATCCTATTTCTTGCGGTCTCCAGTCACTCAGTTCCCCATAATGTCTGTGCTTTGCCATCAGGCATTAAGCAATGCAACCAACATCTGGCAAGTGACGTTCAGCTTCTTTCTCCTGACCTTCCCAGGGGAAGAACTGTCTGCTTGATGTGCAGTATTTTCTGGCATTAATGGCATGTTTTACATTTGAGTGTTAAGCCAGAAACTTCAGAACATTGTGGTATTTTCTTAATATGGTAACTGTATATAGAGCAGATGATTAAACAGATGTGAGGATCTAGGAAGACCAACTTTCAACTCCAAGCTTGTTACGAGAAGGGTATCTCGTATTGCTGTGTTTTTGGGGAATCCAACAGTGGAGCCGATCTCTAGATAGGAGAAGAGCTAAGAAGAAGAGCTAAGAAGAATGCTCTTATGCATCCATTAGTTCTTCTGAAATCATTCTCCATCCCCAAATCTCAGCACATCAGGACACAGCTCTTCTTAACTTTAATTAGTGTCTGCACTCACAAATGGCATGTAAGATAAAATGGGAAGGTCAAACTTCATGCTTCAAATCTAGCATTATTATTGATTTTAGTTTTCATTGCCATTGGATTGGCTAAAATCTGAACTGCCTTGTCATGATGCATAATGTAACCTTGTAGGTTTTGCTGCTTTTTTAATAAATGATTTTAACGTGCTTAGAAAATGTGCTACAAAAATATTCACTTCCCTTATTAAATACTTCCAGAAATGAAGAAGTGACTTTGAGTAATGGTGGAAACAAATAACCTTATTCAGGAGAGATTTTTAAAAACAAATAGATTATATGAATGCAGTTCAGCTAGTATGTCTTGGGAATTTATTCTTCCTTTTCCACATCAGCAATAGGAGATGAAGAACATTTCCAAGTACCAATTTTTGTAGGCTAGATGAAGGGAGATAGACATTTCTACACTTGATTTGAAACACTATGAACCAGAGTGCTTCAGAGGTTTACAGTTGAAAAGATAAATGGATTGTGTGAGCTGTCCAATTTCATTACGTGCCCTAACCAAACTCTTTCTTTAATGTTTGATAGAATTATGATCAAATATTTCAAAATAAAAAATTCTGACCTCTATAAAAATTGTTGTTGACCTTGTCAAGGTAGCTTTAATGCTTTAAAAGAATACCAGCAACCTCTCAGTGATATAAAACTTCAACAGATGCTACCAAATCATAATAAATATAGAAGGCAGCTGGTTATTCACAGTGACCGAGCCCTTATCAAACCCTGTTGTCGACTGAGTGTGAAATGGATTCCTGCCACTGAAAGTTGGCTCTGAAGCTCGCTTCATGCTCAAAGTTTGATTGCCACATGTGATACACTCAGATGGCTCAAAACACAATTGATTTTCTTGCAGCAGCTGACTACTCTTATGCAAAATTATACAGATCTCCAGAAACTTGAAGGCAGGTTCACACGAAAACCCAAAATTCTTTAAGCCGGCCATTTATTATACAGATTATCTGCATAAATTTGTCATGTCAGAAATGCTTTCTTAAACTAGGCCATACAACTTTCAACGCAGCATGCTGCAAAGAATGCTATATCCAAGTCTTTTTTCGTTTGCATTTAGATGAGGGTTTGAACCAAAGCCCTGGATGCAAACCCTCTTAACTCCACAGCAAGTGCAATTTGCATCTTGAGCTGCTTCAATTTGTATTAACTTAGCCCCAATCTCCAGTTGGAGCTCTCCAAATAATCTGGTCTCTGCATCCATCAGTGCTGTATGCCATGTGCAAAAGAAGGTGAAAAATTCTCTGCAGAACCAGTTCTGTGATAAAGGCATCAGATATGCTTACCATCAGTAATCTCTCTGCTTGCTTAAATTGATTACTACTAAAGACACTGGAATCTAAAATTCAGTCAGTGTCTCCACTTGTACCACTCTTGCAAGTGCAAGTTCCACAGGTTAGATGACTTCATGATGCAAAATGAGATTCTTTTGCCTTTTTGCAAGGGTGATAGAAGGAAGATTTGGCTGGCTGGCTGGTTTTCTTCCTCGTCACTCACAGACATTGGGTTGTAGGCAGTGGTTAGGTGATAGAAAGGATGGGGTATATATACCTTGAAAATCCATCCCAATACGTCCCAAGAACTTTGCCTTGTAATCTGTGCAAAACATTGCTATAGAATTGAATACCATATGAGCCAATTCTTCTGATTTAGGAAAATTTGAAATCCAGGCTCACCTTGTGGTAATTGATGGACAATTTGAGAGCATCCTTTCTCTGACCTTCCTCATGGGGAAGAAGAATCAACGATTTTTGTCTCTTCTAGAAGATGAAGCAAGCCAGAACTTGCTCTTTGGCTCATGGGCTTTGCTTGTATCCATCTAGCTAAACTCTTTTCCGCTTGAAAGGGGTAGATGGATCCACACTAGAAACCATTCTTGGCCAAAGTTATCCAGCAAATAGTGCTCAAACATGGTCTCTGTCTTTTAGTTGTGTAAAACTGGTGGTCTGAAACAAAAATGAAGTCTTTGTACCTCTGGGTATCATCCTTCTGCTTTGCTGATCTATTGTCCATGGTCTTTTCATTTATACCTGGAAGCTCCACAAATGTTTCCTGTAGAAAGAAATGCAAAGTTATTCAATAGATCAATAATACTTTTGGCAATGATTTGAAGGGCTACTGAATCTACCCATCATAGCTGGGAATCATTTATCTGCTCCATGGGAACTGAATTTGCATGAAAGCTGATAGTTTAGATTCATGTAAGTGAGTACCTTTTTCTATCAGTCTTTTTGATTTTACACCCAGAAATTTGCTCCAAGTTCCCTGAAAGCTGAAAGAAAATCTCAGTCAAAGTTGGGATGGATTTTCATTTAAAACCATAGAGATCCCCAGAATGCAACTCCTCACCATGTGGTCCAGAGTAGTGTCCTGCAAATATAGTGTTTGCTAGAATAAACATATAGCAGGGCAAGTAGCCAGCTAGGTTTGTCCTCAGAATTGTCTTGGAAAGGACAAAACAAATTTGATATTGTGTTATGTTTTGGGAGAAACCCAAAGAGATAACAGAAGTAGGATCAGTTTCCTCCAAACATCCAAAAACAAACCTAGAAAGTTTAAATAAAGAATAGTAAGAGTTGTATGCAGAAATTGACTCGAGGCAACTTTTTAGCTTGGTTCAGTGATGTTTTCATGGCTGATTAGCTGAGCTGGCACTGACCTTGGCAGTGCTGTAAAAGCAATCTTGACATCAGTCAGCATAAAGAATTCCACACTTTCTTCAACCCACCTCCGCCCCCCCCCCTCCCCTCAAAAAAAAAAAAAAAAAAGACAACTGGACAACTGTTTGCCCATGAAATCTGGGTGTGCTTCTGAGCTTGGCTAGATCTTCTCATTCTGTTCCTGCTCCTGGACAGCATTCAACTGCAAAAGACTCAAAGGGGGGCTACGCTGTTGGTCAGATCCACCATGCAAATCATATTCACTGCTGGTCACATGAAAGCAAGGGGAAGGATTTAAAATTAAAAGAGAGCAGATTTAGATTAGATGTCAGGAAAACTTTTCACTGAGGGCAGTGAGGCACTGGCACAGCTGCCCTGAGAAGCTGTGGATTCCCTGTCCCTGGAAGTGCTCAAGGCCAGATTGGTGGGGAACTGAGCTGGTGGGGGGCAGCCCTGCAGCAGGGAGTTGGAACTCAGTAAGCTTTGAGGTCTCTTCCCACCTCAGCCGTTCTATGATTCTATGATATGCGAGGAACACTGTGAGGTATCAGACCTGGCTGAGATGCTCCATGAGGGTAATGTGGAACAAGTCAGCACATATGAACTATCACAGCACAGAGATACAGATTCTTGGGGGACCCCAGGGAGAAATGAGCTGCTGGCAGCTGGAACAAGGAGGAGATGGAGCACGGAGAGGACTAAAGGAGGAGAAGGAGAACCACTGCGGCTTTTATCATGAATGAAAGGCAGGTCTGAGCAGGGAGGACAGGCAGATTTCCCATCCCAGCACCAGTGGCAGCTGGCTGCTCTTTTCAGATGCAGTCACCTGAAAATACTGTTAGAGCTGCTGGACCACAAGAGAACAACAAAGAGGAATGGGGTCACTGAGCGTCCATGAAGACTCCAGCTTGAATGGGGCAAGACACAGCTGGCTCTGTGTTGGGCAAGACAGAAAGGAAGAATGCTACAGACCCAAAAGTGTCTTTTTCCTCCCTAGCTGCTTCTTACTGGGGCTTTAATGTGAATTTTGTCATGCAGACTCATGGCCGACTCATGCTCTTTGTTTTCCGTGACTCTAAAAATATTTAAGCAGATTCACATTGCTAGTATGTAGGGGAATTAGAGATCGTCAGCAATGGCTTCCGACTTAAGATATTGAGTGTCAGGTATTAGCAGGACCCAGAAATGCAGAAATCTGTGAATATTTCTAAGGCATCTTGTCAGTAGGGTGTTTCTAATCCTTTTACCGAATGGGCCATTTTAAAACTTGGAGATTTTTTTGTCTTTGTCTCTCTGAGCCTAATAAATCCAAATTCCCACAACTCGCGAATGCTGACTTTCCAAGAAAAATGTCAGTGGTGCTCTGTCACTGCTCTCCAGGCTCCCAGGAAGGCTGCTGGAGGCAAGTTGTCTCATTTTCCCGTATAAATGAAGGAAAGAGGTTTTAGAGCCAGCCCCTGTCCCTGGGAATGAGGTGCTGCACGTGCCAGCGCAAGCGACGCTGCCATCGCCACTCCCTGATGCTGATGGGGTTCAGCTGTGTTGTGATCAAAAACAAGGCATTCCCTCCACAGGCATCTTGCATTTCAGGGAATAATTTTTCACATAACTGCGTCTCAGTCTGTTTGATATGATCTGAAGAGAAACCAGAGAATCCCCATCCTTGGAGGCATCCCCATCCCTGGTGGCTTTCAAGGCCGGGTTGGATGGGGCCCTGGGCAACCTGATCTAGTGGGATTCTATGATTCTGTTTTAATTATGTGCACTACATATATCTACACAGCACGGAGGAGAGGCGGACCTATTCCATAAGTGGCATTTCAAAGCTGAAGGCTTCTAACTCAAACCTTCAGCCTGATCTGTACAATTTTATTACTGTATATTCAGATGGTAAAATAGCTGAAAGGAGCGTTATTTAGAATTTACACAACATTACAATGGAACAACTTTGGATTTTTCTTGTCTTCAAAGAGCATAAAATAGGTTAAAAAACTGGATGATGGAGCTGCTGGCAGAGCCGATTTGACAAGAAGAGACATATTGAGTGAGTGACAGCTCAATGGCCCCTGGATGAAAGATTTCAGTGTTTCACGCACACAGAAGCAGGAGGGGAGGGAGGTATGGTCTGTAACCATCACAGGGTGATGCTCTGCCTCATGCAGGGGGTATAAATGCACCGCTGGCTGTTAGCAGATAAGGCTGCTGGACACTGAATAACCAATGCCTCAAGAGACAGAGCAGGAATACAAAGGGTCTATATGGCATCTTTACCCTTATTTCCATGGTGTTAGAGCATTGCTTTGTGGCTGTTTTTAGTAGATGATCTAATCCAGAGGGGGCACCTGGACTTTGCTTCGTTAGCTAATTATTAGGGTTGGCAGACGGGAAGAACTGCGTGTGAGTCACCGTTTTGCACTTTTGTTTCCTTCTGATTGCACTGCCCAAGGCTTGAGATGACTGGCGATGGAGCACGGCACCCTGCTGCATGCAAGCCTCAGAATCATACAATCGTAGAATCATAGAATCATTAAGGTTGGAAAAGATCACTGAGATCATCTAGTCCAACCATTCATGCAAATCTTCTTTTTCCACCTCACCTCTCCAGATGATGGACTGGCTGCACTGTACCCCCAACCCAAGACACCAAATAACTTTTTTTCAAGTGCCCAATCTTTGAATGTTAGCAATGTGAGACTTTGTTGGCACCCAAAAAGGCTGTTTTGAACAGACCTTGTCCTGCAGAAACCAAACCTGTTGCCAGATAGCATCTGCTATAGCTGTGCTAATAAATAATGTATGGTAGGGTTCATCGACTAGGCTAGGAGCCACATGGGCACAGTTGGGATGTGCCCCTGGGGGTCAGCTTCCTCTTTCTCCCAAACAATGGGCCTCTCTTGTGTCTGCCTCTGGAGTGAGCTTTAAGTTGAGGTGCTGTTGGGCCATGCTCGCAGCTTAATGCCACTGATTCAAGGCAGCCCCAGAGCCTGTACATGAGCACAGTAAGGTTGTTAGCACAAAATATCCCTCGCAGCCCAATTGAAAATCACTGGGAATGTCAGGTTTGTTCCAGCAGCTGTCTCCAGGCTGCCAAAAACCAAGTCCAGCATTTTAGACAACACTGACACATGCATGCCTTCCTCAACTCCATGGATTTTGAGGATGCCACTGTTAATGCCATGAGGGGCCGTGATGTTTATTGCAGCACTGGAAGTTCTCCTCCCAGGGCTGAGCATGAGCTTTTTTGGTACTACAGATATCCTTTAGCACTGCAGCATCTGGGTCCCATTACGTATCGCACTGCAAAGGAGACAGTGGACAGCAGCAGATTTTTTTTAATCTAATGAAACGAGGCATTACTAAGCATGATCTGGTTACCTGGTTCCCACAGCTCAGTGTGTCTCCATGCCGGATGGATGCGGGCAGCACGGCTGCCCATATGTTGAAACTGAGCATTTCCCAGAAAGCTTCTGCCACGGAGAATTAGGGAAAAGTGATGAAACAGGGGAGGGAACAGATAGGCTTCTTTGACAGTTAATAAAACAATAAAATATACTTTGTGTGTGCCCACGTTTCCAGGGACATACCAGCAGCTGCTAGTACCCTGTCATCTGTTTTTTATTCATGGCACTGCTGGACTGTGGATAGATAATCTCTCTCCATAACTCACTCATTTCTAAACGTAATGGGAAGCTGTCAGGGAAAAACATGCTGCTCTGCCAGAAGTGGGCTGCCCGCCTCTCCACTGGGGAAACACACGGCTTTGGAGCTCCTCAGGCTGCTCAAATCCCAGTAACAGTGCTTTTTAACTGTACTGAATCTTTAATACTGGAACGCTTGTATTTCTGATGTATTTCCCACAATGGCTAGCAGAACAAGCTGCTGAAGCTGTGGGGAAATCCATCAAGTTCTCCTGGACTTTAGGCCTGCTTTAGGATGAGATGAGCCATCCCCAGAAGCTTCTCCTGGGTTATAAGAGGATTCCTATCCCCAGAATTCCTCCTCTTTCCATCCTACGGCTAACATAGACCCATAACACAACATTATTAGCAGTGAGCCCATGTGACACCAGTTAGTATTAGGGTTCATTGATCCTAGTTCAGCATATCACCTCACATAGCAGAACCTCACACCTTTTCCTCTCTCCAGCACTGCAGAAGTCTCCAGCTCTCAGATCTCAGCCCACTGCCCCAGGGGTCCAGCAGCCCACATTAGAGGGCTCACACTGATGAGAACTCCTCCAATAACTACAGGGAAGAGTGGTGATACTCTCTTCTTTCTGACATTGAATAAAAATGACCTCACACACCTTCCCATTCCCCTTCCTTGGGGCTGTCCTTCTTCTCCCCACCTGCCCTTAGTGCTTGCTGTGCTATTCTGTTATCCTGGGAAGATGCCTTTATGTCTAATTGTGAAAAGACAGCCCTACGAGTTATCGCTCCCAGGTAAGGGCAGTGCATGGAAGAGCAAACCATCCCTTGTGGTTAATTTGTCATTGCTCCTTAAAATACATCCAAGGAGATCAAGACAGAACTTGCACGTTGCACGCACCAGAGTCATCTCAGTGCAGTTCTTTTCAGTACATGCTGTGCCTGCAACCCTGACACATGGGAAGCTCCTTCTTAAGCATCAGGGAAATGCAGGGAGGCAGCCCTGGCAGCATGAGCTGTGATCCCATGAGCTCTGATCCCTTATGCACCTCCTCACACTATCTGCAGTGCTTTTACAGAGCAGTTCTTGGTCTAGCTTCGACATACAGAGCTGCTACTGAGGTTCAGTTCTTTTCACCTCCCCACACCACCAATAAAGCTCTCTCTTCTTGGACATTATTAGCCAAAAGTTATCCTGGAGAGAAGGGAAGGAATGATTTTGCAGCTGTGAGGCTGTAGGAGCAGTGGTTGCAGAGCCCAGACACGCATGGAAGAGTTCCTTGCTGCCGAGCCTTAAATGCAGACCATTGCACAGCACTTCAAATCAATCTCTCAGGCATAACATTGGGTCATTCTACTAATAAAGAGACACCCCTTAATAAGAATTTCTTTGATCTCTTAACTTTTGAAGAGGAAAGAAAGAAAACTGGCAGGGATCACTGCTCCCAAGTCAAGTTAGACTCTACAGAAGAGTTGCCCACTGTAGTTTGTCTGTAATCCCTAAGAGCTCCTCTGTGCTGGGACCACAACTGGGATCCTGATCCTCTATGAAAGAGCACCCTTTCATTGTTCTTCATATGCATTCCTTCAGAGAAGGCCCTAAAAGTGGGAGAGAGCAGCAGGGAAATCCCTGGCCAAATAACATTGCTTGGACAACCTACACCCTCCATACTCAGCCCTCACAACTCCAACCACGGGATTTCTGCTGGTGTTCAGGCCAGCTGCTACAGTTTCAATACACTCCCTATACTTCTTTTTCTGAAGCCGGTTAGATGGAGAATGCCAGGAAAGCCTGGGTAAAAAGGATGCAAGGAGCAGTGATGCCCTGGTAGGTCTCTTTGCCATGGTTCAGCTCTACAGCACAGAACACAGAAGTTCAGCTTCTGGTTTGAAAGTCACCCATTATTCCTAATTTATGTGTGTAAGATTCACAAGCTGGCCTGCAACCTTCCCGATGTATAGAATGAAGAAGGCCCTGCACCCGCTTCCAATTGATTTCCCTGCTCTCTGAGACCAGACCCCATCTTCCTCAATGTGTCTGTGACGGCAGTTTTATTAATGCAAAATGAATATCCCCCTGGAAAGTGAAGTCTAGAAATTAATAATGAATTAAAACAACTTGCCACAGGCATCGCTAATGAGCTCTTTGTCTGTGCAGCTGACATGAAAGGAGGTCATCACTCAGCTGATCCCATTGTGAACAGCAAGCAGATTAACCGCTAACTTTGAGACAGTAGCTGTCTGCAGCTCGCCTTGTGTCTGCTTGGGCTTTCCTGCCTTTATCCTTGCTGTGAGGGGCTGTCTTGTGGTGTCTTTGCTAGCTGGAGAAGATACCTTCCTCCACCCTCCCTCCAAAGACTTGTGTTGTGTTGAAGGGATGTGGGACTCATCCCACTGGAAAGGACAATAACCTTGCAGAGCTTAAGAAGAGAGTGGAAAGTAATCTTGGAGGGTCTGTCTGGGCTTAACTTCCCTGCTGTAAGCCTCTTCAGGAGTGCTGGCCCAGTAAATAACCTGGCACCATTCAGTGCTGGCTCTGCATCTATTCTTCTTCTGCCTTATCTTGCAAGGCACAGGGTTATCCTCCTTTATCTGGCACTGCAGACTTGGGATGCATCTTCACAGCAAGGGCAGTGGAGATTGTATCCTTGCCCAGCCTGGGAACAGGGTTGTTTTGGGAAAAGAAGGACGTGATTAAGTGGGCATGATGGTGATGAACTGATGGTTGAGCTAGATGATCTTAGTGATCTTTTCCAACCTTAATGATTCTATTTTTTAATTTTAAGATTTTAAGAGCAGCCGGGCAGGGCACTCATGCAGTGCTAACCATCTCTCCATGGCTTTTTTAGCATCTAGCTCTCGCCCAGCAGAGATGAAGGGGCAGCTCATGGCATTTATCCAACAGGAGGGTGGCTGAAGGCTGGGGCTTCCAGCTCCTGCTCCCAACTCAATGCCTAGGGGCTGGATGCTGTGGTGAGGAAGGCAAGGTAGCCTGGACAGCCGCATAGCTGCTGCTCCATGATGTGGCTGGACATCAGGAGAGGATTTTACTGTTCGTTCAACATCTCCTTTGTCAGTGCTAGCAGGGTGAAGCCAAGAGACCCATCGCTTTTCCATATCCATGAGCAGCTTGTTTCACATCAGCCATTCATTGCTCTTTTCTGCACTCCTGTGAAATACAAAAGCCCAATCCATCCCTCTCCAACCTCTTATTCCAAGCTTGGGAAAATGCTTCGGTGTTTTAGGCATGCTTTTTCTCACTTTTCCCCACCCTTGCTCTCTCAGGTGAGCTGACTGGTGGCTCAGTGTCCTGCTTGGTATCATAACTACACACTTATCAAAGACTTGTGAAAGCAGAGACCCAAGGAGACAAGGGACATGACCACAGGTCCATGCCTGGTCTGCTTCATTCAGGAGTTACAAGAGCCTGTGAAAGGCAATGCAGCATGTAATGAGGACATAGCAGAAACTCCCAAGTCCTACCTAGGAAGCCTGATTTGGGAATTACAGTGAAGCTTGTTGAATCCTACCTAAGGCTGTTCATTATACACAGCATCTTAGATATTATTTGAGGGCTGCTTTAAGCCTGTGCTGCATTTAGGCACAGCTACTGCTGTGTCAGATACCAGAACAGTGCTGGGTTTACAGACATTTTTGGAGAGAGGTTGAGAGTCCTGCAAGGATTTGGTCTACAAATCAGGGATCTCTGACTCCAGCTGTGCCAGTGCTGCTATGACCATTAGAGCTGTGGGACCCAGGACTTGTACATGACTGTTGGATATAGACAGCATCTTGTCTGAATCATGAATGAGAAACTATTTTGTTCTGTCATTTGCTTCTCGTTTGGTCCTGTCACAATCTATGCTGTGCGTGTGAGACTGGGTGTTTGTAATGTGTTTGCAGTGGTTCTTGATAAAAAGCTTTAACTACTGAAATTATCAGAGAGGCGTATGTGAGCAAGTCATGGTAAGTCTGAACACTGGTAAGCAGCTGTTCATCTATCTACAGAGACAGTGAGCACTGGCAAGGTCAGAACCACCTGTTTTCTATTTTCCTTGGAGTACCTTCAAGGATAGCATCCAGATACTATCCAAGGATAGTCCATCCAGAAACATGGTACCTTATATCAAAGTTCTCTTCATTAATCACTTTCTTTCATTTTTGTTTTCCAGCCAAAGCTTTTGGCAAAGGAGTTGCTTGACCTGGTGGCATCTCATTTCAACCTGAAGGAGAAAGAATACTTTGGAATTGCATTCACAGATGAAACGTAAGTGCAAGGAGTCAAAGACTTAAGAGGCAACTCTCAGATCAGGGCAAATCTCACTGTTGTTTGGTCCTCAATAAAATGACCAGAGTAGAAGACCTGAGCACCCCAAGGTCCTAGATCAAGGTCTAGGAAGGTGTGGGTCTGTAATCAGTCTGTCCTGCGATATCTCTTTAGAAGGTAGGAATTCAGCATTGCTGGAGGTGTATAGAGTAACAATCCCTTCCTAGTCCCATCTGTAAAGACTTGGTGCTTTTTGGCACTGGTGGAAGTCTAGTTTAACCTCTTTAAGATCCCTTTGCTAATTCTAAGTTCTTGTCAGATTGGCAAAAACCTTCAGTTAAAGTGTTGATCACTCAAGCGGGTTTAGAAGTAGTGCTAAATTATTTTGAGGAAAGTGAAAGGAAAAAAAAAAACAACTCACAAAATTATTCAATTTTTTAAAATTCTTTTAGATCCCAGATTAGAATTTCTCAATAAAAAGAAAGAAGAAAGCTTGAGAAAGAAAGGGATTGACAGCACTAACGTGGGCTAAAAGCACTTTTATAAGTAAGGTTTCCATCAAAAAGGGGAATTTGACCAACAGCCTTATGGCTGAGCTAAGCCTCAGAATTTGATTCTGTCACTGCAGCCACCTCAGGCAGTGCTGGTTGCTCACCGAGAACCTTGGCTCCCAGAGCTGTTCACAACAGAACTTGAGCTTTTGTCCTAAGACAAGACATTTCTACCAACACCTTGTTTAAAAAGTATGTCTAAAATTAGAACTGGATAAATATTCAAGGTCTGGCAAATGCTACAACAAGTCCTAGACTATAATCTCTCAGTGCTATGCACAGTCCCTGTTCCTTTTCCCAGCTGCCTATTCTCTGTAGTTAGACTTTTCTCATGACAGCTGTGCTCTCTAATTCTGTCCGCTGTCCTCCACCTTAGTTTGCAAAAGCATTTTCTGTAAGATGAACCAAGAGGAAGACCCACATGCTTTTGCAGTCCTAAAAAGCAAGAATGTCAAGCCCATGGGTGGGGTTCCTGGGACAGCTGAGCCAGCAGTAACGCTCTCATTAGCCATCTCCACTCTCCTGCTGAGGTGGTGGAGAAATTTAAATTATCTGCTGGAATAATTATTTTGGATTGAGTAATTATCCAGCTGCTGGATAATTGCACAGGCATACCCACAGAGAGTTCAGCAGCAATCACCCCTCTAGAGACAGTCCCTTTGGCAAGCACCTGCCTTGGGCAGCCTGAGGCCACCTCAGGACACGGTTTGTTGTGTGGAAGGATGCTCGGTGTCAGACACATGCAGAAGCAGGACCCAAATCACAGGAGAGCCCAAGGATGATGCCATCTCACTGACATGAGCAGCTCAGCCCTGTAGTAGATCTCCAACCCAGTACAAATCAGTGAGATTTGTCCTCAAAGGAGGAGCAGGAGGAACTTTACACAGATCGTAAATGCATAATATTTCCTCCTCTACTGTAAAAAGCTTTGAAGATATAGCAATTATTTTATTTGAACGTGGCAAAAAAATGTACTTAGGACGTAGGAGTCGGTCTTAGAAAAGAATGTCCCACATCACCTTCAGAAAGTATACTGGTCTGTATGTACCACAGATCTTAACCTGGAAGTAAAAGAAATTCCTTTCTTCAAAATTGGGAAAGCGATCTCCTACTGTTTGTTTGCAGAGTACCTAATGCAGTGTTATACCTGATGTAGACCAGAAGCGCAAAGAGAAACCTTTGTGACGCAGGCCCTCGGGGATTTTCTTCTCTTTGTTCATCCTATTCCGCTGAGTTTTCATGTTCTTTCCTTGAAAGAGACCCATAACCAGCTGAAACAGGACAAGCCTGGTTCATAAATGCAGTCTGGGGTTGGCTACATTGTGAGTTCAGGAAGAAGAAAAGCCACTAAAGTATTAAATCAATTCTTCTATTTAAGAGTAAAAGCTCTATAAGAGTAATTTATTTAGAAATGATTTGTACTGGGGATTTCCATTCATTAGTTGTGCTCTATCATGACAACCTGAGAAGAAAATCAATAGGAACAACCTTTGCGTTGGCGACTTAATAGTTTCTTGTGATAATATAGGGTCATTACTGCGTTCAGTGTGACTAAAATTAGATTGTCAGACTATTACAGAGGAGAAAATAACGCCTCCTATTTTAATGATCATAGGAAGGCTTTATATGGCATGAGCCATTAACTGAGGGAGAGCACAGGTCAAAAGGTTGTCCTTGAATAGCATGTGGGGCCAAGCTTCTAGTGAAGCCAGAAGATCTATATAGTAGTTGATTAAGAGTGAAAAGAGGTGGGGAACAAGCCTTTTTCTAATTCAGCTGAGTGCAAATCTCTGCTAGCTGCCCTTTCCCTTGGCACCAGCTCTTCCAGCATTCCAAGAGAACAAGTCAGAGCAAGTCACAGCAAGTTCCCCTTCTGTTCACCTCAGAAGGCCCCTCTGGGCTAGGGACAAGTCTGCCATGTCCTTTGCTCATCCTTAGACATGTCACCTGCATCACAGAGAACTATCAGCTTCTGCACTGCACTGCTCCCCCTGCTATGCATTTGGCTGCTGAAAATCATTTTGCTGATGTCTGTCCTTCCTTTGCCAGAACAAAACAGGACTGAGGCCTTAACTATTTGTGTTAGACTTGTGCTAGAGACTGCAGTAACTTGATAACACCAGAGAGTGCCCTTACTCCACTGAGGATTCTATGTCCTAGGAGACAGCAAGGGAAGAATATGAGAAGAGGAACAGCAGGGCACCACATCTCCAGGATTTGGGAGAAAAACCTGTTTCCACCCTCCAGCAATACAGCAAAGCGAGAACTAGGGAGCAAGTGTCCCAAGGCCAGGCTAAGCAGACTTCCCAGTGGGTGGTGGAGCTCTTGGAATGATGTCCTGCTCTGGCATGGGACCATTTCCATTGTCACTGAGCCCATTGTTTGCCTGGTCTGTATAGTTAACCTCACATAGCTCCCCGAGCTCTGCAGCTCCTTCAGAAAAATATTTCTGTTGAAAGATCAAGACCTTAAATGAGAAAACCTGTGAACGTATAGTTGTTGGGTTTTGTTTCTGTAGTTACTGATGGAAATGGAAAATAGCATATACGGTTTCTATTACTTGATTTGGTCTTTTTCAATATCCATTCAGTTCAGCATGAGTTTGACACTAAAGGGGTGTGAGGTGCTGTATTTATTCCAAGTGTCTTTGCAACACAAATTTATATAGATTCCCTTTGCAGGAAACTGGACATGAACCAGTAAAACTTTATAAACAGATCCACCTGGAGGCAAAGTATTCATTGATGCACTGCTCCTTTTTGAAAGCTCTGACAAAAGAAAACAGAAACTACTGCCTGCAACTGACAATACAAACCTTGGGCACCAAAATCCATACTTACTCTATAACCTAAATGGACCCGGTTACTGTTTCTAAAAACAATTATGTTTTTATAATTGACACATCAGTTTAACTGCCAAGACAAACAACAGAGAAAAATGATAGGGCTTCCAATATTCAACCTCCTTAGAGGTCACGCAAAACTGTTTGCACCATTGTTTGTGAATACACTGACATAAATACCTAAATGAACAAATCAATGGAGATAATGAAACAAAAGCTATTTTGTGGCTCTAAATTGAACTGTAAGGGAAATTCAACCAGAAACAGGCATGCATGAATGGGATCCAAAAGCAAGCTGCCTAAATTGGTCTGTGAGAACTGCTGGGATTAATACATACCTAGGGTTATATGCCACACTTTTCCATGTCTTACTTGGGACTGTGCTCCGTGAATAGTCCTGCTGAAGACAGCAAGACAGCTTCCAGAGCAAAGTGTTTTGCGGTGTTAAAGCGCTGGAGTTTGGCTCCCTGATAGACCACATTCACAGATGCCAGTGACTGTTCACTGCTGCTGTTCTGTATGTGGCACACACGGATGCTAGAAAACAAGGAGTTGGATGACAGTATGCAGTGCAGAAGCCCTTAGTGATGAAAGCTTGTAAGTGGTAATTGAGTACAGTGAGCAATTAGCTCCTGGCAGTGATTTAAGTGACTTTCCTCCTCTGAAGGAGCTTTAGATTTATGCTCCTTGCAGCAGAGAGTAATGAAACCCAAAAACTCAGTGGACACGCATGTGTAACCGGGTATGTCGATGCATATGCATATATTCTTTTTGTATTGGCTGTATCACTCACTTTAAAATGCAGTGAGATTGAAAAGAACAAGTTTTGGTTTTTTTTTCAAAATACAGAATATTTTGAAGGGAACTTGCTTTGTGCACCGTGGTGTCTCAATACCTTGTTGCACGTGTTAGGAAAACCCAGACACTTCTGTTGTTGAACAGTATGCCCATTGTCAACAAATTTGTCTCAGTAGGAACCTATTTGTAATGCCATCAGCCACTGCTAGCTGCTGCTTTGGTGATACAAATGCAGATGGACAGGTTCAGGATAGGATGTCAGTCTTAGAGTGTTGTCCCCTTGCTCTGACAGTGTGTCACACCTTGGCCTACATAGGCAGATGGCCTAGATAGATAATCAGTCTGGACTTTGGGTAGGAGCAGGTGAGCATGGATAGTTCCTGTCTCCATGTGTAGTGCAGCCTTCACAATTAATTTCACACTTCCTGAGTCCCCTTAGGGGGACATGAGTCTTCAGGACCCAAGGGAACAGCACGGAGCTGCTATCAGGAAGGGTCGGGTGAGTGTTAGGAAAAGGTACTTCACCAGAGGGTGTGAACACAGAACAGGCTCTGTAGGGCAGCACCAAGCAGGGCACAGGTGATGTCTCAGTGGTCTCCAGCCCAGATCTGCCTGGTCCCTGCACTGCCCACCCTCTTCTGCATTAGTGTAAGCCAGAGCAGCTTTATAGAAATTCAGATGGAACCCAGGTGATCCAAAGCCTCCTACTTTCCCTTTTTTTTTTTTTTTTTTTTTTTTTTTTGTAGAAGAAATCTGGTTGCATTGCTAAAAGGCTGTCACTGCTTAACTTCTAGGGGCGTTTCACATTGCCCAAAGTACACACTGCTGCTAAGGAGCAATGAGCAGACCCTTGGGAAAGCTGAGTGTGTTTGCTGACAGGGAATGTTACTAACACTTGTGGAATCACTGGCACTTAATTTAACACTTTTTTTTTTTCTTTAATGAAGCCTCTATTTTTTTATTTTGGTGGAATGAAGAATGAATCTTGAGGATTAGCATGAGCTGGCAGACAGGCCATGGAATAGAGCTCAGGACATCTGAATTCCATTTCCTGCTTTATTTGCTGCATGATTCTCCCCAAAATTGCTTCAATTCTCTCTCCTCTCGCTTGTCTAGACAGCAGAGTGCTGAAGGCATGGGCTGCTTCTCCCTCTGGGTGAAATCTGGTCTGACTGAAATCAATAGCAAAATGCTTGCAGGATGCAGCCCCAGCATCACTGAAGGCAGCAGCACAATTCCTGCTGACTTCAGTGGGTCCTGAATTTCACCCTAATGTATTTCCACAGCACCTAATTTAAGAGGGTCTTTTCCTCAGCTGGGGAATGAGATGCCCCTTTAATACAAATAATGGTGTTTACAAAATACTGCTCACACACACACAGCACTTTACAATGCGTGGAACATGACAAAGAACAGAGCTGCTGCCCAGGAAAGCTTCCAGCTGCAAGGCACAGATGGATAAATTGTAGGAGAAAATAACAGCGACAGGTATCATCTAGGCAAAAGAAGAGCAGCATGTGGTAATTGGAGCTGGAAAACTTTGTGGAGCAGCTGTTTTTCAGAAGCTCTCTGAAGGAGGAAAAGCAAAAGCTGGGCTAACCTAGAGAGGCTACAGAAAGCATGTGGGTGGTAAATAAACTGTCTGGGTCTGTATACAGACAGATTTAGCCTTGAGTGAAATATTGCAGGCATTGTGGAAACTCTTAACGGTAAGGATTTCTAATGAAAATCTTGACAGACTTTTAATGATACAGCTGCTCAGGGGGGTTGTAATAAAAAGGTGAAGCTCATAACATTTTGGGCTGTCCTGCCTGGTCGATGCTGCCAGCTTTCATTCTGACAGATTGAACTTTAGCTGTTCAGTTCTCAGACTGAAATGTTGCCAGGATGCTATTGCCTCTATTCCTCAAACATTTGCTGTGTGTTTTCCAAATATCATACAGTAGCCAAGGGCAAACAGCATGTACTCCAGTTCATCTTTTGTAACACCCTGGACCTCACTGCAAAGAGCAGCAAGAAGTGTCTCTGGTGGTGGGCTCACATCTGTCTCTTTTCTTGCCAGGGGACACTTGAACTGGCTTCAGCTGGACCGCAGGGTGCTGGAACATGACTTCCCCAAAAAGTCAGGACCAGTTGTTTTGCACTTTTGTGTCAGGTAAGTGCATGACAGCAAACTCGTCCCACGGGTCATGGAATCATAGAACTGTTTGACTTGGAAGGGACTTTTAAAGGTCATCTAGTCCAGCTCCCCTATAATGAACAGGTACACCCACAGCTAGACCAGGTGCTGACAGCCCAGCCCAGGTACCAATATAGGTATGGATGAACTGTTTCCTAGAAGCCAAGAAGCAGGTCTGTCCATTTGTCACACCTGTAGACAAGCAAACACTTTATGGAAGTTCCTTGTGATCTCCTCATCCTTGTAAACTCCTCTGACACAAGTGTAAATTAGCAGTAATAATATCAACACTAGTATAAAGTGAAGATCAGATGTTATGTCTTTCATGGATTGGTGGTTTTATTTATGAGTTTTGGAAAGTCTGAGCTGGGCAGGACCATGGGACGAAGATTTCTTTCTGCTGGCACAGCCAACTGAAGGGAGGGCACTCACTTCTTCACCAAGCCAGCCATTTCTCCTGGATTGTGCCTGATCTGTGCACTGTATCAGGGACCAAATAAATCCTCTTATAACGTCATCATTGATCGATTTCCGGGTTCAACTACAATGTGGTGTAATGAATAATCTCTAGTGACCAGTCTGGCTTCTGCATGTGTGTAAAACATACTCACAGACTGGAGTAGAAGATTTTAATGAAAATTATGCCAGTTTGGGAGAATTTCTTTTCATCTGTGGTTTTTGCAGCAGCTGTTTGTGTTAGGTAATGCTAGAAAGCTGTTGGCGCTCTTCTGTATATGGCATCTTTGCCCTCGAGGGAGATATTTTCTGAGAAGACAAATCTGCCCTTGCAACTTTAAGACACCCCAAGAGAGGCTGGGGGTGGGATAGCATATGTACAAAATTAAGTTGGGGGTTTTGACTTACTTTTAATGTATAGCTCATGTCTACAACTAGCCAGTGCAGCGTTACTGTGTCTTTTTCTGTTAGCCTTTCCACTCCAATATTATATTACATCTGACATCACTCTCATTCATTCCATCGAACCCATAAAAAAATGAAGACTTACTTTTGAATTTCTTCCCCCAAGTGCAGCTTTTTTCCTGCAGAGTGATTGTCATTCATTTAACTCCAATTACAACGAAGGATTCTCAAGAGAAGAGACTCTTTGTTCTATTATATCCCCGTTTTTGCACAGCGCCCCATGACTCCAGAACCAGTCTGCTGAGTCCCACAGGAAGAGGTTTCTCTACTACACTTTGGATGTTTCAAACCGTAAGGGTAGATCCAGAGCTGAACATTTCTGCTGTTTACAATCCAGATCGACCTGTGTTTAGGCCTGCACAGAACTGAAGGAACTTTTCTGAAAGTGTATTAGACTGATAGGCAAATTTAAAAAAATAAATAAAAAATAAAGAACATAGGTGCTCTGATATCAAGCATCTTGCCTAGAGGCCAAACTGAGGAGTTCATTGCTAGGGCAGTGGTCTCATGGAAAGCAGAGAAGTCTCTGACTGAGCAAGAGCTAAGTGCAGATTTCAGGAGTACAGCTGTGAGGTGTGAAAGCCAGAGCTCCAGCATCATTCTCATACTCATTTCAAAGACCACTCAACGGGCATAAATATTGCCATCTGTATTGTTCTATGGGAGTTGGCAACAAAATGGGGACAAGTCATTCTAGTGGGATCTTAGCCAAAAGACATCTTAGAAGTATGGATCCATATAACAGTTAGAAAATAAGTGACCTCTCCTGTTCCGGAATCAAAATCTGTAAGAGAAAACCACAGGGGAAAAATCAGCGTCTAGTGGTTGAAAAGAAAAGTGTGAAATAGCACACCGAGTTTGGATTTATACTCTTATTTTTGATAGTAGTGATTGGATTGTCACGATTAGAAGGCCGGATGCCTCATGAGTTAGGAATGGGCATTCACTTAAATTGTTTTTTCTACTGCTTTTCCTTCCCTGAGGATATCATGCGCTAGAAAGACACTGAAAAAGCTTCCAAGCATGTAATAAGTTCCCACATCCACCCCCAAATCTGATCTGAGCAGAAGGCAATTGGAGAAGAAACTGATCCTGAGCAGCTGGATGAAATTGGAAAAGCCTCACATATCTTTCACCCAGTGGTTTGACTTCTGGCTTCAGAACTAATGCCAGGACTGGAGAAAAGGTTGTGAAGAGAGCAACCAGTTTTGATAGTCCAGGGGTGCACAGTGGCTTACAAAACCATCCATGCCCAGATCATAAACAAAAATGACCTGCCACCATGATGTGGAAAGCAGAGATAAGTAATGCTATTCCTTAAAGAGTTAGAAATGTGATAATTTTTAAGGAATCGGGTGTCCATGAAACCTACTGCATCATTGGTAAAGGGCTACCTGTGCCTGTAGGTACATTCCTCGCATTGCATGTCTCAAGAACTGCAGCAAGGAGAGCTTAGCTTGGAGCCAGGAGTCCCAACTGGGGAAAGAGTAATTCAAGTAACTAGATGTGCCAGATGTTCTTTGCAGAGAAAACTGTATCAGGATTTAGTAATCATGTGGGTTTTTTCTTCAAATCTAAGTAAATGTACAAATCAACCACACTGGGTAACAACTGAAGACATGAGGCCTCAGGCAAGAACAGTAAATGGTAGTTTGTGAAGAGGAGAACCTATGCAGGAACAATTTTCACCTTTTATGTGACTATCAGATTGATTTTAGCCTTAACTTGCCTGCAGCACTGTTGATGGGCAACATGCCTGCCATTGAGATTACACTAAATATGCATTTAAGCCAAAATACACCTTTTGAATCAAGGTTTCTTGGAAGAACCTTGATGCAAATAAGAAATTCCACAAGCTTCACAGAGTGAAATTCTCCTCCCTTCCTAAAATCTCTGGAGCACTGTTAAAGCTTTGTCTTTTGTCACACATTTCCTTTGAGTTTGGTATTGCTGAGCACTGACGTCTGGTGTCTTCACTCTCTTCTGTAATTGAAGACCGAAAATTTCACAGTGCTATCAAAGGAGGGTTTTATAAGGACATCCTTAGCATTAGTTCAGAGAGCAAGGCTACTGCCCTCAGACACTTGCATAACTAACTGTAGCCTCTCTTTTTGTTGTCATCTAGTGCTTCTCTGGATCTTTCCACTGAGAACAACACAGGAATCTAGGAAGCAATCCCGGTTGCTTGGGCAGCTGTGAACTGGACCATGGCAGTTGTGCACTACTATTTTATGAGACTTTGCTAGTATCTATTTATATGGTTTTAAAGCTGTACATGAAAGCAAGAGGGAGTGCCATGTGTCTTGCAGGGGAGGTAGGACAACTGACAATGAGATGGGAGTGCTGTTAGTTCTCATCTCTGAATTAGCTTCTTGGGTGGCTTTCTAAAGCGCTGGTCACTTGATTGTGGGTGAAATTCATTCCCTGCCTCCTCTTTGCGATGAAGGAATGAGGGGTTGTTTGATTGATTTTACAGGAGTGTTCTGAGATCAGAGGAGGACAGTGAAACTGTACCTCACAACATGAGCTGCACAGCAAAAGGCAGGAACCTAAGTAAAGAGCGGAGACCCAGGCAGCAAAGAGGTCAAAGGAAAGCAAAGGTATCAGGGGTTCAGATAAAGGTTGCTATGCTTTAGACAGGAAAGGAGGCATTTTGCTCTGGTTCACATGGGCAGAAGAAAGGCAAAATTTCTCCTTTTGTATAAATCTTTGAAGTGAGAAAGGACTGGAGCATAGTCATGCTGTTTGTTCACGGAAAGCAAAGTTGGCTCAGCTTTGCAGTAAATTCTCATCCTCAAACAATGGCCTTGTGGGATTAGCAATCTTTAGCTAGGGAACCATCAGCATGAGTCTGATTTCTTTATCTTCTGGGTGTTTGTCATGCTGTTACTTTATATGAACAAGCTCAGCAAATAAAATTCACTTCACCGGTGGATCTTCTCCTAGGAATGCATGTACCCATTCTCAGGGTAGCTCCACCAGTTAGACAGTGACAGCTCACTGCAGAAGTCGTCACGCTGGATCAGTGCTACTCTCATGTAGAATGGCTTTTCTTCCAGAAAGTCAGGAAAGAATGTTAAGTAAATCTTCAATACTCAAATACGCTGCAGGGCAGTGAATTTGTCTCTATGGCCCTGCAGTATTCGCACTGAGGAATGTCTGTGTCCAGCAACATCTGGCATGTGTTCATATACACCGGCCAAGCTGAAGTCAGCATAGGAGCTGTAGGGGCTCAAGTCCCTTAATACTGAACCCAGACCCTCTGCCATTTCACCACAGTTACTAGAGAACATAGTGGCCTTAAGAGGCCAGCACTGGAACACAGGGTGCAACACTGCTGTTCACTTTAACCTGAAGGAATACAGCTTTGTGTGCACCATCCATGGCCTCAATCTAAGGCAGGTGGGAAGAAGTCTGAGATGGGACTCCTCTCAACAACCTGAGACATCTATCTGATCAACTATTCTGTATGAGGATTGATTACCAGAGCCTCTTCCCAGTAATAGGCACTTTTTAGGAACAATTCCTCTGACCTGATTCTAGATGACTACTTTGGAATTCAGTAAGTCATACTCTAAAACAGCTACTTCACTTCTCTGATTGTATCTGCCTCTTCTCATCTGCTGAATCTTCAATGTGTACTACAACTGCAGCCTATAAATTCAGATTATGGTTGGCCTAGACAGGGCTGAGGAGATGTTCTCTATCTGCAGAGCTCTGCCTGTCTACCTGAGTAGAAATGGACCTCTTGAAGGACTTTTCTAATCTTGGTGATTCTATGATTCTATGGAAAGGACTAATGTTAAAAATAAAAGGAACTGTAGTCCATTTGGAAATAACAAACCCTGGAAGAAAGGGAGACAGTGTTTGCTAATGCAGATTGTACATAGGGCTAGATGGATCTTACAGCTGGCTGTCAAAATACACTGCTGCCTTCTGTATTAGCCAGAAGACATGTATGGGGTGTAGTTCCATGGAATGCTGCTCACAACCTGCCCACTTCACTCACACACCAATGCTCTGTGTGCCACACTCATTTCCAGCCAGCTCCACTTGACCCCAAGAAATCAGATTAGGGGGTGGTGATGACAGCAGGCTGCTGGGGCAGGAAGAACTGAACAGACCACGCCAAATTAAATAGTGCAATTTATTTGTCTTGCATATAGTGCCCTATGTTCCTCCATCTATAACTTTCCCCACCAGAGGTGTTTGTGGGTCTCCCATTACCTTGCTCCAGGAAGAAAACAAAAGGAAATGGACAAGCTGTAGGACCTCTGAGTGTATCCCAGAGCAAAGCAGGTGGAATGAGAGAAAGCCAGCAGGAAGTTGAGGCCAAGAGGAGGGAAGAGAGCTGGTGGCAGAGGGATCCTGCCCCCACATCACCAGGTACTCTCTCTCCCCTCCAAAGAGGGAGAGGGAACATCCCTCTCTCTCCTTCCCATGGTGTGAGACAGGATTTTCCAAGAAATGGGGAGACAGGCCTGAAAGCATTGTGAGATACATCAATTCTGCAGGCAGGGGAGGGGGAGAAAAGTGACAAGATTTGCTGTCACTCATGGGCATGCTCCATCACACCTGTTAGCACTTGACAGAAGGTGCTGAGGAAAAATCATATATACACAAATTGTTCTACTTTGCTCTTTCTGGGTCTCTTTGCATGGGAAGCTGCAAGGAGGGTAGTGCTGGACCCCACTTTGCCATGGGGTTTGATCATTCCGGGAGTGTCCAGAGAACTGCCCTTAGATGTTTAATTCCCTTGGGATGCTCTCTCCTCTTTGAGCTGTCTCTCCCACCTGCTCTCATTACCAGCACAGGGACACTAACTCACTGCGCTGGGCTCCCAGTTTATAGCAGTTTATGTTATATATGAGGAGACCCCTGTGGGGGGGTCCCGCATTCGCCTACAACAACCATCTCCCACTCACATTAATTGCTGAGATACTGTAGAAAAGGTAGCAAAAAGCAGAATTTTAACTCTATATAACCAGCCCAGCACAACCAAGCTGGCTTTCAGGGCTTCTGTTTAAAAAGTCTGGCAAAGCTGAGCCATAAGCCAGATCTCTCTGCACAGCATTAATCTGGCTGGTTGATGTGCATCAGCTGTATGCATGCTGAGGGGAAAGATCTGCAAACCCCTTCCTCCCACCCAGTTGCAGAGTATAAATACAGCCACTCAGATCTTGTTTGTGCTGGAAGACAAGGCTCCCTGCAGACAATTTATTGCAGCCTTCTCAGGGTGGCCCCCTGCTCTGTTCAACAGGGGGAAGGTGTAATAAATTGCCTGCGGGGAGGCTTTGCTCCTTGGAGTCTCTTTAGAGACATGAGAAACTTCTGTCCAGTCGGAAGATTTACTTGTGTGAAGTCTGACCTTTGGTTGAGGAAGGGAACTAATGGGGTTCTGCTACTTAGCACACAGCTCTGAGCTAAGCCATCCATTACACACACATCTTAATAGCAGTCTGGCTCTTGAGTCCCATAATATTATTTCTGTTTTCTGCTTAACTAGGGATATATTTGTATAAGTGTGCTGTGTTTAGAGAAGGGGATAAGCTGTTTTTCTTTTGCATGCAGCCACCTCAGGGACAGGAAAATCAACATTCTAAGAAATTGTTGTGTTGAGCCACATTTTGAATGCATTGATGCTGGAAGCACTGTCTTGTCTAATTTTGGCAAGCATTTAGACAGCATGATAGGTACTATGCAAAAATGATGGATACTGTCAATGTAGGACTTGTACCTAATTTGGATCAAGGAGCAATAGTTATGTTAATGCCTACATACAGATTCTCCAACTGGGTCAAAGTCATACAGACATCATTTCCATTTTCACTGCAATTTGTGCATTTATACTCTCACTAGTGGGTGTGATTTGATGTCACCAGTGAAGCAAGCAGAAAAATCTGCTATGAAAAGTTCCATCACAGTGGCATTGAACACAGTGTTGGAAGGGTAGGTGCAGTGAGTAAGTAAATTCCATGCCAACTTTCACATCTAAATCGTACCTTTCTGTGCTGCTGATAACATAGTGGAATGGCTGGAGAGGTTTTCTACTGCTAAACTGGTTCAAGAACCTGAACTGAAAGATATCCCACAGATACGGGTGGATGGGGTTATGCAAGAAAATCCACCCAGCAAGTTGCCTCTGCTAGCCAAGATGTCACTCTTGGTAAGGATGGCAGAGCACTCAGAGCTGCACTAGAGCTCAGGAGAGTGGGGAAATTCCCTGGTGGCTGAGAAAGGAGGGGGGGGGGGAAGAAGGCAGTGCTGGCTGTGATTTGATCACTGCTCTCACCTCACACTTGGGGCAAAAAGCTACATAATTCCAAGCCAAGTGGAGCTGCAATAGCCTTCTTTGTACAAAGCTGAACTTCTCTGCCAAGCTAAGCTTTACAGGACATTTCAGGGTGAAGCAATGTGCAAAAAAATATTCTGAGCTGGCTGTTGCTTTTATATTCTTGTCAGGCCTGGTCTGCACCTGAGAGGCATGAACAGGACTTGCTGTTCTGATGTCAGTGTCTTTTCGTGTGATATATGATGCTGTAACCATGCATCAGGGAGGAATGTGTCTATACTGCTACCTTGATTCCCTTGCCTCTCTGTGTTGATACGGAACACTCAGTTTGCAAACTCTCAGGATATATAGCCTAGAAAACAGCTGGAGCCTTATGCACTCCAAAGCAGATTCCTTAGTTTTTTGTAAATGGAGAAGGTGAGGCACAGGTACGGTTAAATACCTTATGAGTTTTGCAGGAGTTCAGTGGACTGCTCTCTTAAAAATATGGAGAAATGTGGATGGGCAGTAGGAAAAGGTGCAAGCATCTGCACAGAAAAGTGATTGTGGAGGGGAGAGAGAAGAGAATCCTACAATCATTTGGGTTGGAAAAGCTCTCTAAGATCACCAAACCCAGCCACTGACCTGGCACTGCCAAGTCTACCACTAAGCCATGATTAACACTACATTACAAGTATAGAATACGCCCTGGTTGAACATCCACAGCTTTGTTAGCCAGAATTCTACATCTTCCTGAAATCACGTTCACTTTCAGGGTTTTGGCTTCCCTGCAACAAAACAGAAATCAACATAGGACTCTCTTGCTGCACCCCGACCAGTCTCTGATGGTGAGCAAGGGGGACCTGAGCATGTCACAAGCACAGGCAGCAGAAGATGGGATCAGAATTAAAATTAATGCAGGAGGGAGGTAAATTAGGCTTTTTAGTATCTGTGATTTTCACTCTTGGCTGATTACTTAACAGGCCAACTATTTAGCATGACCATTGTCTGCTTTAAGTGTCAGCACATAAAGTATGCACCCATGACTATTAGCAAACAGGACTGGAACATAAAAGGAGTTTTACTGCCTGAGTTGCTCAGAATACTCATTTAGCATGAGACAGTGGACATAATGACATCTGCATTTAAGTTCATTATAGTGGTGCATGTGATTTTTCTTCTCCTGGTTAGCTAATGGCCTCATAGTTTTCACATTATCCTTTGAGGTTTTAAATGATGTAGTGAGGGATAATGAGCCAGACCCCAGGATGGATGAGACAGAAAGGGGGTCTTCTCCTTTAGCCACTGCTTTGTAACAATGAAATAAGAGACAGCCCATTGACAGAGCCACAGAGCAATGATGACAGCTCTGTCCTGCATCCTAACCACAATGGAGTCAGGCAGCTGGGAAGGACACGGGAGCATCACCTGCCCATTTCAGTCACTTCTCTTGGGTCTGAGCACATTTCCCACCCAGGGGTAAGGTGATAACACATCGAAACCAGCATCCTTTTGCTTCATTTTGACATCTTCCATGAAATCTGGCTTTACCCTTTATTTTCATTTTTCACAGAAAAGAAAATATTTTCAACAGAAGAGAGAACAGATACTTGGGATACTCAATCTGTTTGTTGTTTTTTTTTTTTTCTTTTTTAGTTTGGCAGTGTGACACTTATCAGTCAAGGTCACTGAGTCATTCTGACCATGGTAAAACATTGTTAACTTTTGGCAGATTCTGCTTGGAAATAAACATGTTGGTTTATGATCTTTCATGCTGCAACTCTACATTTGCAGAGTCAGAGCCTGGTCCATTCCACACAACAGATCACCAAGTTCTTGTTGAGGGGCTGTGTCTAGAGCTGAGCATTAGGGAAATGCCAAATACTTTTTATTCAGTAGTTTCTTTTGCTGTATAGAAACTGGGAGTGCTGGTCAATTCAGCTCTGTTGCTAAAGCAAGTGAGCATCAAACTCGTCTTTCTGATAAACGACTCATGACTATTTGCAAAGGACACATGAATATAAGCCTGAAGGAACCATGTAGGATCACAGAGCTAATTTCTCTGAGACTGTGCCACGTACTTAGTTCAGAAGGGCCAGGAGAATTCTCTTCTGCCATTGATGCTCACTGACCATATAAAGACATCACCAGCTCAGGAGGATGCTTCCCTGACAATCCTGAGGTCTTCTATGTCCACTGCAGAAACAAAGTACTAGCTGTGATGCACCTTTTCTACCAATGCCTAATTTGTCTTTGTGCAGATACACCACTGATAGGGGATTGTTAGCTCCTGAAGAGCCAGTATGGTCAGTCAAACTTTGGGCATTTCTCTCTGCTGCAAGCCAAAGGTGGGCAAGTGTGCAGCACAAGGAAGAATTTGCAGCAATGCCAATGTCCTGTTACCCAAGGATCAAGAGTTTCTACTGTTGCTTCTCACCAGCACCACTGCATAAATGTCTCTACTTGTCTGATTGAGATGGAAATTGCCATTCATCACAGCATAAGGGAGTTTAAGCTGTCTTAGAGCAAGTTGCCAGTTAACCAGCACTTAATATATAATTAATATAGTACAAGGCATGTCCTTGCAGCTGAAAGATTTAAATGTCTCAGATGCAATAGCTCCCAAAATCTTGTAAGATTCCTTCTGCAGTGCTCGCTACCTTCCTGCTGTTGAGAGGGAGCAGTCAAGATAGGCACTTTGTGTTCATTATCCAGCACAATATTCACTGGTTCATTTAATTAATGCTTAGAAAATATATTTGATGAATTGTAAGTGACTGGGACCACAGAGGGGAGATTATGAGTAACACAGAAATAGATTAACATTGGCTGAGCTTCCTTCTTTACCTCTGAAACCTTTTAAAAAATGATTTCTCTGGTTTTTATATTCACATAATCTTGAGGAGCTTTCTCCCTTCACGCACACACCTAACTTCTCATCACAACTGTTGCTGGCTATCAGAGAACTTCTCATAGGAGCTGTCTGAGGCAGTGCTGTTTGTTGGTTGCATTGCAGGAGATGTTAGTAGCAGAGCTAAGGTGTCAGACACACTGCACTGCCTGCATCTCTGCCCAGCCCATCAGTTCCTGGATATTTCATCTTCACAACTCGTGGAGGAATGCTGCTCTCTTAGGAGTCCTCAACAGAAAGCTAATAGTTACCTCTTAAAACTGATGATCTTGAAATATGCAATAAGAATTGGCTTATAATCTTAATAGGCAAAACAGACACAGGGGGTCAGAGGAGGGTGGAGTATTTCCTAAATACAGCCCAGCAGCCCCAGTCAGCTACATGATTTGCTGAAGGTCATGAAGTAAATCTGTGTCACAGTCAGGAATTTAACACAGATTTCTTGATTAATTCATTCCTAGATTCTTCTTCCTGCCTCCTTAGGCACTGACACGGACCATTTTAAAGTGCAGTTTCCTACACCATGTTTGGAAAATGTTTGAAAAACAATAGGAGGTTGGAGAGAGAGTTACAATTAGTGCAAAAAAACATATTTCCCTCCTCTTTCTGTTGCTTCAGTGCCAGCTGTACATTTAAGAGAGTCTACTCCAGTTCAGGATTTCTGAGCCTGCCACACAGCAAATCTCGTAAGAGTTCTCTCTGCAAATCTCTTTTTGTTCTTTTTTTGAAGTATCACACCAATTTCCTGGTGCACATGCTTTATATTTGCCTGGGTGCATGTGTGAGAGCCAGTAGCTCCCCAGCACACCCTGCACTCCAGAGATCACTTGAGAATTGCGTCTTCTTTGTGAAGTATCATGTGTAAGCTCTGTGCTCTAAGAGACTTGATTTTGTACAGAAAATGATCTGTGAATCTGTGGAAAGCCCTGGGAAAGATCCTTGCAGCCTTAAGAAATGCAATATTGCCCTCTAGTGATGAAGAGGATGGTCTCATTCCATCTGCTGATGAAACAAAAAACGTTCCTGATAACCTTCACTGGGTTTGAAAATGAAATAAACATTCCTGCTTATTCTGCCCTTCAAATTAAAGATTCCAGAATCATAACCAGGAGAGAACTGGTAGCACTGATAAGCAGAGGAGGTTCTTTAAGAGTAAGTGTAAAAATGCCATTTTTCTCCCTGAATTCAGCAGATGGAAAGCCAGCTGCACTCAAGAAAGCAGATCTAGCAAGAAGGCGGCTTTTTAATGCAGCATCCTTGTTGCATTTCAGAAGCCAAGTGTATTTTTATTTGCCAAGAACAAAAAAAGGGTTTCAAGGACAGGAGGTGAAACCCAGTGAAAACTAGAGGAAAAAAAAGTGCTTTTTTCTTTTTTTTTTTCATCCTTAACGATCCTACATTCAGATGTCTTTTTTTTCCATTTTGTTTTATTTTCTTTCGCTTATTTTTTTTGCTTTTTTTTTTTCAATTTCTCATTTGAATTTTTCTAGAGGGTGAAGAGGAGAGGTAATAGCAGGAACACTTCAGCGGAGGAGCTCAAAATGTTTCACTACAATAAGCAGTTGGTCAGGAAATAAACTGTTTTGAAGGGTCTTCAGAAGACACCTAGGAGCACTGCAAAACTCTGAACTTCACCCATAAGAAGGTCCCGTTTAAAGCCCCCTGTTCTGCAAATAGCTCGACATGGACAATCCTTTTAGTGTTTGTGTGAAGCCCCACGAGTTTCAGCAGCCCACAGCTCCCCTGCTAGACACTGGAGTCTGGGAGTAAGTGGAATAGATTTCTCTGTAACTGGACCCTGTGTCTCTACCCAGTTTTCTAAGGTATCTCACTGGTTTTTTTAAGTTCCTAATGCAGACAGCATTTCCCTGGCACTTTCCCTATCCTAATTCCTTCTGACAACGCACGATAGTATTGGAATTTATGTAAGGAACATTGTTGCCACTGTACTGCAACTAAAAGATCTCCCTGAAATGAAGTGGGCAGATAAATGTATTTCTTACTAAAAATAAAAACTAAATGTAAAACTCACCTTGATCATATACTGAACAGGCTTTCTCTGTTGCTAACGGAATCCTTAAAATACACAACATACGCATGTGAAATGGTCAGTTATTAACCTTGATGATATCTGGCACTTACTTTTATCTTGTCATTTTTATCCCAAGGGTCACAATGCAGAATTGTGACAAGGGCTGGAGTTTAGTTGAGATGGTGGCAAAACGCTCAGAAATTTCATTGCCGAAGGATCAAAGTTTCAAAGCAAGCAAGACATGAAACACTGAACAGTTTAATATGTGAGATGAACTTTCTATGTAATTGCAAACATTTGGGGTAATCAGGTAATGCAGTGGTGCGTTTTTTTGGACACAGAGTTTGGACTAGGCAGCTTTTTAATGAGTTCTGAGAAGTCATCTCAGCCATTGCTCAAAAAGAAATACATTACTGTCATCCCCAGCATTGATACCCATGGTACTGTTAAGTAGTGCAAGGTCCTTAGCTAGTGCTGGTTAATTACTCTGCAGCCATAGCTGCTGCCTGCTAAACACAAAAATAGAGCAAGAAATTTTAAAATTTGTCTTACACAGAGCTGAAGTCAACAGGAGGGAACCCAGGAGTGGAGTTCTGGCAGTGAAAATTTTATGAGGTGTACATTGGTGGCACAGAAATAGATTAGGAAAAGGAATGAAGATAATATGCCAGAATGTGACACAGAACGAAGTTTACAAAATAAACAGATAAGGGATTGTTTAAAGTATAAAGACAACGCGGAGGGTTTATTAGAAGCAAGATAATCCTCTTGCTGATCCAGTTGCTTTGATGGGCTGAGGTGGTGCCGAGTCATCAGGTAGAGCACAAGCTCTTTCATCACTCCATCTGCATCATGAACAAAGAAACTTCATTCTCTGCATACCCATCGTGATTCCACTAACCACTTTTTTTTTCAAGTAATGGAAGTATTTTCAAGTTCTACCCCGGTTCTCCCACATATCTCACCTCTTTTGCTTTTCTTTTCAGGTTCTACATTGAAAGCATCTCCTATCTAAAGGACAACGCCACCATAGAGCTGTTTTTCTTGAATGCCAAGTCCTGCATCTACAAGGTAAGGACTCTGGGAGCTCCGGGGGTGGGCTGAGACATGTGGTTCTGCATCCCCTGACCCAATCTGCATTGGTTGCAGAACTGAATACCTGTAGCATGACTATAGAAGCAAGCCGTACGAGCTTGTAACGAGCAGCAGCCGAGGTCAGCCCTCAGGGCGGCGGAGCGGAGTCCGGAGCGTTTCCCGCCCGAAGAGGGCGGCAGCGGCCGCGCGGGAAGAGGACGGGCGCCATCTTCTGGGGTTGGGAGGGGGGGGGGGTGCGTGTGATTTGCGTACGTACGAATGGAAGCTGTGAGGCTGTGTGCGCACGTGTGTCTGTATGAGCGTGTGCGAGGGTCGGGGTGTGTGATGGCGTGTGGCTGTATGCGTGTACGTGAGGTTAATTCTGTGGGATTTTGTGAGAGAGGGGTTCCCTGCACAGCCTGCTTTTGCAACCTCCCAACAGTGTGTTAGCGACTGCTCAGACAATGGGCTTATATCAAATCTTGGCCCTCGCTTCCTGATCTCCACATATCTTAAAATCCAGGATTAACTCTGCATGTCCAAAAATGCAGGGTTAGATAGGAGAAGCTGGCAAATGCCTGTTTTTTTCTTTCTTTTTTTTTTTTTTTTTTTTCCCAGCGTCCAGAGAAAGGGCAGGGCAGAGCTCCGCGCTCTGACAGAGCTGCAATTAGACGTGCTTCGTCAGCCCTCAGTTTGGTTACAGGGGAAAAGTCTTTTTTGGAGTGTTGCCAGGAAAAGCTTCTGCTGTTGTTCTTATTTTTTAAATTATTTTTATTTTCCAGATAAAGCTTAAAAAGAAAAAAAAA
>NW_024884697.1:5705584-5812411 GCF_019232065.1 Centrocercus urophasianus | reverse complement strand
AGTGCCTACAGATCTGGGTTGATCTATTTTAATCTGACCTCTCCTAAAACCATTACTTTGCACATTCGAGCTGACTGTCAGCTCCATCCATAAATAGCTCTGCTGGATTCCCAGTCTCCCCGAGTCCTTCTCCATCTGATTCCAGCCACACTAAGCCATGCCATGCTATTAAAAAGGATGCTGAATTTGAAAGCTGGGTACAAGGTCTCCGATCAGACACAAAATGAGCAGCCAGCCAGCATGTTTGGATGGAAGGATCTCTAGGTGTAGAGAGCGGCATCCACTGCCTGTCATCCCTGCAACCGGAAGTTTATGCAGGTCCCCAAACCTTGAAAGTTTCCTTGTTGCACAAAAAAGTTTTCTCACTGGACTTCTCACAGATGACTTTATCCCAGGTTTCCCACAGCCAGGAAAGGCCATGCTATGTATGATACATGTAGTTCATAACACCATTTGTACCAAGCTGTGTGGTGCAGTCATGGCACCTGGGGGACAGGATGCCATCCAAAGAGACGAGACAGGCTCAAGCAGCAGACCCAGGAGAAACTCATATGGCCCAACAAATACAAGTGCAACGTGCTGCGCCGAGGTTGTGGCAACTCCTACTAGCAATACAAACTGGGGCATAGCAGTTTGTTGTCAGCAGCCTCCTTCAGCATGAGGCTGCTGGTCTCCTGGGCTGCCAGCTGGCTCTGTGTTGGGTACTGCACCACTCCTATGAGTCCTGCAATTGACCCACTCACCCCAATTTTAGCACAGCACCATCCCAGCCAGTGTTGCTCAGAAAAGTAAAGAGACATTTGTACTACCGGCCAGGCAGGGCTTGGTGTTGGGTACTGTCCGTCAGTCTGTTTCATTACTAACATGCTCTGGTACAGGTTTTGTCCTGTGCCAACTAGTCCTGTCCCAGGCATTGCTGGAGGCCTGTTCAAGGATGTGCACCTGTTTCTGAAAGGCAGTATAGTTGTGGTAACTCTCTTTGGGGCTGGGAGATGGAGAAAGAGTGTTTAGTCATGAGTTTTTCTGTGCTGCATACCCTTAGGGTCTGAGAATGGCTTCTGGCCCACTCTACCCACTAGCGTGGACTTGTCGCAACATCGACATGGGCTTGTAGAGGCTGGCTCGTGTGCAGTGCCCAGTGCACCACAGAGAGACAGGCATTCAGGCTCTCTGCATCACCCCTTGCTATGGGACACTCCTGACTGCCCCAGCCTGCAGCTGCGTGGATATCTCACACCAGCCGCTTCCCTTGGCACAAGTACCTCGTTAGTGCAGGTGCCTGTGTGAGTCACAGTTTAGCTGAACTGAGGGAGGTGTATTTATTGCCCTTAGCAGAGCTGGTCTTCACTCCCCAGGGAGTTGTTATGAAGGAGGTGAGGGAAATGCTTATTTTAAAAAGCTGGCACTGGTGAAAGTCAAAGACACCTGGATCTTAATCTCTGTTTTGTTCCCTTTGTTTTTGATTTTGCCAGAGACGAGCCAAAGCAATTGTGGCTTGTAAATGAGGTGTGGCCCTGACTTGGCTGGAGCACGGATCACAGCAGCAATCTATATTTAGATAACTCATTTCTTGCCAGATTAAATAAAATATTATAAACAGCAGTTTAAATAAATATAACAGAAGAGCCACAGGAGTAAGCTAAGCACGTATGTGTATGTGGCCACATGGGAGATCTAGTTGCATAACTGAGGCCCAAACTGCATCAGCAAAAGCCCATTGTCTTCCCAAAAGCCAAAATTGGTTGGGACTTGAGCATGCTTGGCCATATGGCTTCTGCCTCCCTTCCCAAGCATTCCTGATGATGTGTCTGTGTCCCACACGTTCAGAGTGGAGCGGTGCACAAACCGCATAGCCCTGTGACCGCTATTTTAGATGCAGCAGAAGAACGCTGAGAGGATTGGATGCAGCCAGCAGTGTCCTTGTGACTGCAGCATCCGAGCGAAATGCTCACAGCTTCACCCAACCCTCAGAATTTACTTTTGTCAGGGTCCAGATTCTATAGAGTAGAGCAATGAAAATCTACTGAAAGATTTGCTTTCACAGTTTGCTCTCAAAGTACCCCCACCCCCATGCTCAGGGACATGAAGGGGCTGAAACCAGAGCTCCCGTCCTGTTAGAGGCAATATGGCTCATTTTCCTGTGAGTTTACCCTGGACAAGGGCCAGAGGGGTTCTGCAAGGGCTTTGATACCACTTCAGTGAAGACAGATTTTCTCATTTCCATGCTTCTGTGAGCCAAGGACAAAACTCTGTTTTCCTACCCTGATGGGTAGAACTGGGGGGAGAAAAACCTTTATTTCCCAAACTATCTTTTACTAAATCATGCTTGAAAGTAAAAATGACCCTGATCCTCCCCATTCCACCTGCCTTCTCCTCCTTCCTCCCAAGAAACCCCTTATGCCACACTGAGTTATGCTTCATTTGCCAGGCTGTCATGCTGAATATTTGGCTTTCTCCACATCAGAGTGAGCAGGTTCAGACTCACTTTGGTCTCCAGGAGCACAGGGCCTGCTTTGAAGCCTGGCCAGGGCAGAAAACTGGCACCACGTGCTTCACTCTGCAGTAGACAGGAGGAGATGCATTTTGTTCTTGCAGGATCTCAAAGTTACTGAATTCTTTTTGTTTTCTTCACCCTCCTAGGAGCTCATTGAGGTTGACAGTGAAGTGGTGTTTGAACTGGCTGCATATATCTTGCAGGTAAGCACCAGCCTCTTCTTGCTTCATGCACCTTTGTATTGAATCTTTTGACTGGCTAAATCAAAAAGGGCTGTACAGAAGTGTAGGGGTTCCCCAAGAGTCCCTGCGGACCAAAGGGAAGAATCCTAATTTATGCCTGAGATACATGTAACCTTCAGCTTATTTTCAGGTTTGCACTGAAAATGATCTTTCTTTTCAGCAGATAAGTTATCTCTACACAGCTTTCAGCATTTATACCAAAGCAAAATAAGTACAGAAGCCTCTTACACCAGAGCTCTCCACATGTGAAGCAGATGCCACTGCACCACATTTTGCTTACATAAATGTATATATCTCATTAGCTCTAACACAGATATCCAAAGCCTTGGACTATGATGTAAAGCCAGAAAGAATTCTAAGCTATAAATGAGATTTCCTGGATGAAATATGTATCCAGTGAATTCCTCTCCAATGACTTCAATTGCATTTGTTTTATCAGTGTTGTTTGCCCTCCTGATGATCTCCATAACCTTCTATATATGCAACTGTCTGTATTTTCCAACGTGGGCAGAAGGGCATAAAGCCTTTCCAAAACCACTTCTTCAGAAACAAAAATTGTCTTGTCATTTCCCTCATCAGCAAGAGGGAAAGGGTCAGAGCTTGAATTACCAGCAGGGTTTGGTAAATCTCTTGTTCCCAAAGAGGAACTTTTTCAGGGCAGCAGAAGCGTTTGGTTTGAAAGATCGCTTTTTATGAGCATAACTATGGGACCAGATCAGAGATAGCTGTCAAATGATTCTTGTCCCCTTTTCTCACGGTGTAGATTCTGTTTTGTTTTCCCATCAAGCATGAAGCTGTGAGGCTTCATGTGAGCAGACAAGACATCTCATCAGACTGCACAAATAAATAACAACGCATTGCGCTTTTACAGCACTTTTCATGTTAAGGAAGCAATTAATGTGTAGGGATTTGAATCTTCATTAAGAACATTTTGTGTAACAAAAATGGAGAGAGAGTCAGGATGGGGGACTCAATTAAAAGCACATTAAAGGAATTGCTTATTGGTTGTTGGGGAATACGCATCAAACAAGAGGGTTATTGTGTGAAGTAGCAGTAGGGTTATGAATCTATTGTCTGCTCATCCTAGTGAATAACTTAGGCACTTAGTAACTGTACGCCCAGATCCAGATCTGCCACTCCAACCCTCACTGCTGTGATTGTTTCTCATCACAAACACAGGATATTGCGTTTATTCCTGTAGTAGTTTGATGTGTAACTTCATGAAAACAGTCAAAACAAGCCACACCTCTGCCGTCTGTAACCAGAAATTACTACAGTCCGTGTTTGTGACAGGATCTGTGCGAAACAAGAGGGATCACGCAGCATTGTTTTAGTCTTCGCTGCAGCGTAGAGGTCAAAGAACTGAAGGATGGAGAATCAACCCTACAAAACTGTTTTCTGAATTCAGTACGCTCATCCTTGCTCAGGCCAGGGCTTACCTTTTGGGTTTTGCTTTGTGTTGTACTACAATCATGATATGTTCAAGGATTCCTTTCCCTGAACCACAGGAGAGCCCTTCTGCCCTTCACTATGCCCAAGGGGACCTGGGAAGATACTAAAGGACTGTCAGAACTCAAATGATTTACTCTGCAGCCTTATTTCAAATTATTGTGTTACCAGAAAAAATTGAAGTCCTACCAAAGCTCTGTACTTTACCCCAGCCTCAGAAGTGAAGCACCACTGAACATGGGCTGACAGGTTTTGAGTGTGGATGGGTGAGTGGAGAGACAAGGACCTGAACAGAAAATCTGGAAACTCCCTCATTGCAGAAATTACTGACCAGTTATAAATTACATTATTGCACTGTGCTTTGTGCATAGCTGTCAGCAAATAAGGTGCTTGGCATACATAGAATGAAATGTATATTGCCTGTGGATATTGCAAAATGCAAATTGCATCTATTGAAGATGGAACTCAACAGATTTTGAGGGTATGACAGATATCCAGTAAGACTCAGATACTGATCTAAGTATTGCATAGAATATTACCCAATCCTTTAACATCAGTCCATGACATTAATAAATAGAAATAACTGGATATTTAAGTAAGGGAGCTAAATACTCCCAGAAATACCCAGCAAGGTGTTAGGAAGTTCTGAGTCTTACACCCCCTTGGGAGCTGCAGGTGAGATAGTTTTCTGAAAATCTACTTAATGGGAAATAATTGGCTATTGTAAAAAGTCCTGAGGTTCTCAGAGGCTGCAAAGTCACTGAGGCTTTAGAGGTTTTCTGTTAACATAGCATCCATGTCGACCAACATAATAACTTAGTACCATTATTTCCTCTAGCTTCTTGGGAATCCATTAGCAGAATGATGAATCACTTGGCCACTGTTATTAGGCAAACCTTTTGTTTGTTAATCTGCCTGGCTCACTGCAGCTGGTGTGGTGCTTGGCTTTAGAGGCTGGTTCAAGAAAATACATGAGGAATCACTTACAACTGAGGAAGTTGCTGCTAAATGAATTTTGCAAATGGAAAATCTTTAACAGCGATTTTATGGATTTCTGTGTGTGCGTTTTTTAATGGTATATTTATGCTTATCCCTTATTTTGCAGGAGGCAAAGGGAGATTTTTCAAGGTACGTAACATTAGAAGTTTTTGTCATTGTGTGTTTTGAGAGTGAATCAAGTGAAATCACAGTGTGAGTGATGTGACTCAGCTGTAGCTGTGTAGCAGCAGGAATGGATTGCAAGGATAGACACCCTGTTTCTTTACAAAACACAGCCTTTGACCAGAGCATGCCCTCGCAAACAGCATTATTTGTTATGTTGTTGTTGACAAATCCCTTTATATACCCATGAAGTTCAGGAAATAAACTAGTCTTTGGAAGGAAACTTTTTTTTTTTTGTAGGGAAAGGACCCTACAATCACTTTTATATCACAGACCTAGCCTGAGGCAGCATTAAAATTCCATCACTGATCGATATTTCAAGCTCGAATTTGGACTGAGTTCTCAAAATCAGAATTTAAATGACTGGTTTTGTTGAACTCCTGCTGTCCCTTGAGCCAAATCTTTAGAAGTGCTCTAAGAAATTCGAAGAGGTGACTCTTTCTATTCTATAGCAATCAAAGGTCAGGTGGCTGTTTGATGCCTCATGTGAGAAACATGAAAGTTGTTCATCTAAAGCCTAGGAGATCTGTTTGCTAAATAATTCACACACTCCATATATATTTTTTTGCTGACCTGTGCCTGAGGTCATCCGGGGAACCACAGTATCCACAGAAGGTAATTTCAGAGAAGAAAAGAAGGTGTGATTGGGCAGTGAGGTTGAATTGCTGGAGAAGCTTGTTGGCGTTACGCACACTAATGGTACTCCACACACACACAGAGGACTGAAAAAACAGCAACCAGAGATACGCCAGGTCCCACCTTGTGGTAAATTGAGACTTCCAGTCCACTGAGTTTCAGATAAAGTAGCAAAAAGGCATTGCAAATAATTGCCTGCTCGTCACAGAATCTGAGATTGACGTAACGTAACCCTTGCTAAAAAAAAGTTCAAGTTCTGCCCTATCATTTCTCAAAACACAGAAGCGCAAACCCAATTTTGCTTCATCTTTCAGTTTCACTCAGTTATCAGCACTGTTCAGGGGACGCTGGAGTTCCTGTGGCTCTTCAATTTTTCAGTCTGGTTTTCCATGCACTGTCATGTGCTCAGCCTAGAAGACCTGGACCAAACAGAATTTTCTCACTCTGATCTGTGCTAAAGCACATCTTCCATTGGTTTTACTATGAGGACTAATATTTAAAGTTTCTCGGAATATCTAGCCATGATGAATCAAGCTACATGCTCGGACTATGAACCTTAGAACAGAGAGGAATCAGTTAGATGGCTCAGTGTAATAGGACTGAGAGCATTTTCTCTTCAAGTATTTCTTTCCAGACCTGAAGTGGAAATAGCAAATGGAAAACATCCATCTTTGCTGTAAAAGGAATAGTTGAGATTACCAGCACATTTCTCTAGGCCTTGAGGATACCCAAAATGTCACAAAACGTGGTTTCTCTGTGCTGTTATAGCAGTCATCACTATTAAAACAGCTTTTATTCCTTTTCACCTCAAACCTCTCAAAGGTTTTAAGTGGAAGAGGGAATCCTTATGGCCAAGTCAAGCAGAGAAGTGGTGTCATAATAACAGCTTGCTGACAGTCCCAGGGATCTTAACTTTTAAATGGACTTTGGAGACAAAGCAGTCTGCTCTATTAATGGAATTTAAAGGCTGTTCTTGAGGAAACGTTGAAAAATCCTACCCTGACAATTTATATTCTAGGAGAAGACTTAACATCTCCAGGGATACCTGTCCAGTGTCTCCCTCATAACGTGCACTGACAGGGGTTTATGTGCTGGGTGAGATCCAGGTGCTACTGAAGTCAACATGAGGTCATTGTGGTCAAGACTTTGCCCACTGAGAGTTGTGGTTATTTGTATCAGTGCAAAATCTGAGAGGCAAACCAAGCCAGGAGCCAGCAAAAGGAACTGCAGATGAAGATATACGTACTGACTGAATGGCTGAAGTTGGCTTTAGTGTGTGAAGTTTGCTGTTGAAATGTTGCTTGTAACACAACTGGCTGTTCTTTCAAACAGAGAAGCTTTGCAATTGTGAATATCTTGAGATTTAAAGATAGTATTTTGTTCATGGCAGCATATGTTGCATGCAAGCTGAACTCTTGAACTCTTGCTTTGTTTTCAAAGAATGCAGACTGAAGATTTCCACACTTGGGTTGTCTGCTGCCACCATCAGATTTAGAGCCTGTGTGACTGCAAGTTTCTCTTTGGCCCTAATCCATAAGAGCACATAAGCACCGGCTCATTTGTGATGAGGGAGAACAGTTGTTCCCAGGGAAGCCTTCCTATGAGTTGCTGCTCATCACCTTGGGTACTGGGATAGCCATGGCCAAGTTGTCACAGTTTGAACTGGGGCTGGCACCTGCCCGTAGTGACCTGAGTCACCAAATCCCACTGCACCCAGGTGGTGGATCACAATGGGCTAGTTCAGGGTTCCAGAATGAAGTTGCAAATCTTCTTCTGGGGTTTCATTAGAACTCAAAAAAACAGAATTGATCTTAGAAATTCTAGCAGTTAGTTTTCTAGTTTTGTGAACTACCGCATCTACCTTGACAGCAGCTCTCACTGCTGCTTTAGAGGAGCTCATCCCATGCCTCAAAATGTAACTGTGCTCGTAGTACTCTTCTTTCCTATACCCAGAAGAGCTTTATGTGCTATTTCAATGTCATGTTGTTCATTCTTTGGTAGGACATCATCACATGTGAGTGTCTCTGCACTGATTTTTGCCACCCAGGATTACTGCCTAGTCTGGGCATCTTAATTTCTGCCCAAGTGTTTGCTAAGCCTGGAGAGCACATAGTCTCTGTCTTGAGCTGGTTCTGTCTTGAGCTTGTCTTAACTGTCTTGAGCTAAGATGTCACAATAGCCCTAATGGATCCATTTGGTCTCTAACTCCTCCAGCTAAGGTTTTTTTTCCCCCCATTTCTAATATGTAATTAATTTCAAAGGCAGATCTGTCAAAAATCCTGAGCTCCTGAACCTTTCTAGGTGAACCCGGAAAAGCATTTCTCAGTGTTTGCTTTAAGTGGCCTGGTCAAACTCAGTGTTTCGCAAGCAGATTTTTACTTCTCTGGGTTGATGCAGATTTAGGCAGAACACAAACTGAGTGAGATTTTAAAATAGAATGTAATTCTCCTTAAAATGTTCCTAGTCCTCTGCACTAACAGATGAAGCTTTTCACATAGTTGCAGACTACTAAAATGCTTCATTTGACAACAGAACGGAAAAGGTTTAGATTTAGCTTAGCACATACTATTGAATTTTGGGCAATTAGGTATCCCTGTTCAATGGATTCTCAGTTAAACAGGACACTTTAGATTTGAGCTGTTCTTTTTGGTATTAGTTACCCAAAAATTGGCACAGGATCACCTGTTCTGTAAAGCTACTAAATTAGTATACCACAAACAGATGTAAAGGTTATTAGCTCAAGCTAAAATTATTTCTAGGTGGGAACAAAGTCACACTTGGTTGGCAGAGAATAGGCAGTTCCAAGTTTCATTTTGTTGGATGAATGTAAATCCTACAGGTGTGACCCCCTTTAGGCCCTCAGAGATGAAGGAATTATGGTGCTCTGGTTTATTTGGTTGTGTGCCATAGTATATTGTTATTAGATTTTCCCCTCTAATTAACCCTACCAGATTTTAAATCCTATCTGATGTAGACCAAAATAATTGGGTAACTCACACCAACTTTGGTTTTAAAAATTCTGAATCCAGCTTCTCAACCCTAAGCAGTCCCTATGTCAAGGCAGCTAGAAATAACATACACCAGTCATACCTTAGACTGGGGAGGGGAAATACTGAATTAAAGAAAATCCTGAAATGCTGCAGCTAGTTCTTCAGGCTGACCCTCCTAGATTGCAGGTTAAACACTATGAGATATTTCAAGTCAACTCCAAGTATCTCCCAGCAAAATATGAAATAACAAGGAAGGAAAGGAAAGCAAACAGCCAGTTTGCTGTGAAGTAGAGTTTCATAATAAAGTCAACATCTGGGTGGATGGTAACCTGACATGGTTTCAGGCTTACTTTTCTTTCCGAGTAACTAAGTGGCATTTAAACAGCTGAAATTTATTAAGTGGTTACAAAACCCATTCTGCACTCTTCCATCTTGCAACCACATGGAGGAGATCCTACACACTGTATCTCAAATGGTACTGTTTATTCTGAGAATTTCAGACTCTGCATTTCCTTTTTCGTTCAACTGAATTAATTGCTGTGCTGAGAAGAGTTGAGAGCTTTCACCTGCAGTTTTGTTTTGTTACTGATCACTGTTATTACACATGCTGGAAAATGTATGGACTTCCTGAGACATAACTGCATGTGTAATATTGCTTAAAATTATTGCAGCCAGTTTGCAAAAAAAACTCACCTGTTTTTCACAAAATGCTTATGAATTGGCTAGGTAAGCCTTTATGTTCATGTGTAGAAAAAATTAGAGATGCAGACAGCAGTTTTTTGGGCCAAGGAACTCAGGTGTTCCTGTTTTCTAGGTCCATTCTCCAGCCAGTCAACTCTATTTCTGGATGTCTAACTAGCAGCCAGGATCCTGTGGAGATGGCTTTTCCAATTCATTTTTCATCTTGTCATTCAGTCTCCTAAATAATATAATTTCCACGATAGGGCAGGATTGAAGTGGTCTGGAGGACATAAAGGAAGTTTCTTTGGAGCCTTTTACTGTGTGTATTAATGAATGTGAATTAAAAGCACCCTTCTATATATTACCAATCCTGGAGGTACACGAGACACTTTAAGACTATGAGACAAATGCAGCACCAGTGACAGGATTAAACACTTCCTAAATACAGTAATAAAATAAACACACTGAGATATTTCACTAGAAAGATTTGGAAACGCAGTAAGTAAGAAACCACTTGTGATCCTGCTGGAAACATTTCAAAAATTAAGGAGTTTGGTGTTTTAATGGAGGAAAGTGACCTCGTGGCCACCAGTTCAAATGCAATGTGAGCCATTCTTTTTTCCTGTCTGCTTGATTTGACATCCTTTAGGGAGTCTAAATTCAATTGCCTCGAGACTCTAGCCAGAAGACTCAGTGAATATACGGACTAGGGAATGAAATGTCTTTTTGTTCTGAAGTTATGACCTGAAGTACATTTGTCCCTTTGAAGTCATACAGCACTACCTTTATTTTATGATATTTTCTAGGTACTGAGCAGAAATACTGATGCCATCCAACAACATTACAAGAAATGTCTTTTTGTCGGATTTTTAGAAGACTGTTTTTAATCCCAGTGCAGGCTTTTTCCTCACTGGCAGGAAAGAAGGAGCTGATTGGTATTTGCCCTCTCTTTCATGGGAGCTGTTACTGGCTTAGGGTTTTTCCCAGACTCTCAATGATAGTTAGTCACTGCTAATCTCATCCTACTTGACAGTTGTCTGAGTTCAGAAAGCCCCTGTTTGGAAATCACTCTCTATCTTCCCAGAAGAGTTTTGGAAGTTTCTCAACTTCCTTCTGTAAGCAGCCAACCTCAAAAAATCTTCACTTGAGGGTAGGAGCTGCCTCTTGTGCTTCAGTTGTTCTGGTAATTTTTTATAATCTTTTTTTTTTCTTTTTGGTGGTAGGTTTTTTTTTTTCCTGTTTCTTTCATAATGTCAAAGAACTCATTAAGAGCTGAGTATCACATGCTGTGGAGGAGATATCTCTAGGCAGATCCCGTAAACTCTATACAGAGCAGAAGCTTGTTTTCTGAGCTGTCGAACACAGCACAGTGGCCAGATCAGCAGATAACACAGAGCAGAGCAGCTTCTTGTTCAGACTTGTGCATATATTTACCTGCACATGGTAAATGAAAGAAACATCTGAATAGTTTTCAATCATTTGCACTTGCAAAGGAAGATCCGATGTTCAAATGACTGTGAAATTTAGGCAAGAGTGGGTCTTCAAACAGTTTGCCAGACTTGGCATATGAGATGCTACTGAGTTGTTTACTGTGTGCTTAGTATGGCAGTAGTTGCCATAGTCATATCTTGCAAATGCTGTTCTACACATATTCCTTCTGCAAGACTTGAACCTGATTGACACTTGGGCATCTCTGGCATAGATTTATATTGACTAGAAGTCATGGTCCTGTTTTAATTCTACTTATATGATTGTCAGGGAACTGCCATGATAATAGATACCTGTAGATGTTCCAAAACGTCTGCTCCAAGGTTTATGTTAATAGTTTATCCTGTAGCTCAACCCTGCAATTAACCTGCAAACTCCAATTAATACAAACCCATTTAGGTCCCAGGCAGAGCCTTCTGCTGGGATGCACAAATAGACAAATGCTGTGGGAAAATGTTTACTGAAGCAGTACAACATCTCTGGGAGCCGCCCTATAGGATGTCACAGAGACCAGAACAAAGCACAGGGTGAACATCCTAGGGCTCTTTGGGCCTCAGATGGTCAGGTGGTCCTGTCAGGAGGGCTGGTCTACAGCTGGGGATGCCAAGACTACCTGTCTGCTTGCTTAATGGCTCTGCTGCTCTACAGGGGAAGCAAATAGGCTGGGAAATTTAGAGCTCTGGAAGAGGTGTCTGACTGCAGCTCCAGGATAGAATCACAGAAGCACAAGGTTGGAAATGACCTTCAGGATCATCTTGTCCAACCGTCCTCCCATTACCATTGCTACCTCAAGCTACTAAAGCATATCTCGTAGCTCCTCATCCAGATGCCTCTTGAACATTGCCAGGGACGGCGACTCCACCACCTCCCTGGGCAGCCATTCCAACACTTTTTTGCAGGATAAAGAGCCGAGTGCAAGAAGGCAGGAAAAAAAATGCTATTAAAAAGTCAGCCAATTTTGGCACTTCTCAGTGTCCTGTCTGACCCTCTTAGCAGTGTATTTCTAAGATACTAAAAGCAGCAGCAACTCTGCTTTCCCTTGCAGACCTTTGAGAGCTTTCTTTTTGTGTGCTCACAGTTCCTTATGCATTTGGAAGCTGAAGGGAAGGCATTTTGGGCTGCTAGAAGAAAATCCCATGGTTTTATTTCATCTGTGAGAACCGGTCTGCCATTTCATGAGCATTTCCTGCTCGTTGGTGTGCAGCTTTGTTGCTCCAGTTGGCCAGAGCTGTAGCTGGAAACTGCAGGGAGGAGAATGCTAGCGAAGTAATTGGGCCTGGTCCTACTGAGGATGTAAATTCAGGCTGGAGTCTTATCAGTGAAGATGTGCAAAGGCCTGTTCCCAAGTGCAAAATGCTAAGAGCAACGTATGGTGCTAAGAAAGCAAATAATTACTTTTTGCAACAGGTTGTAGGCATTAAATAAAAATGTTTTACTGCAGATGAAAGCATCTCTTCTTTTTTTTTTTTTTTTTTTTCTTTTTCCCCTTGTTCTGTTTATGAATGTGTTCTTGGGACATTGCTCTGTGCAATGTGGCATGGTAACTTGTGTGTCCAGAGTCACTGGTAGGAAATGCTTCAACATAACCATCTGAAAGAGCTTTGCTCCAATTTTGATAATAGAGGGAAAAGTTAACCATGCTGCCATAAAATAAAGAAAATGGGAAAGGAAACCCCACTGCCGTTTGTTAAGGAGGAACAGATGTAGAGCTGTAGCAGCCTGCCAGCTAGGTCAGGTCATATCAATACTGTGGCTGTTTTCTTGTAGCCTGATCCTCCTTTTGAATTCTCTTTCAGCAATGAAGTTGTAAGGAATGAATTAAAGAAGCTGCCAGCCCTTCCAACACCAGCGCTGAAGGAGCATCCTTCCCTTGCTTACTGGTAATGTTTCATTCTGTTGAGTAGCTTTGTAGTGTTTCATCCAGGGCCTGGCTGTGGCAGTCAGAGGTCTGGGAGTGATACTGGGGCAGGAATTCCTGCCTCCTAACTCTGGATCTGACACCAACTGGTTGCATGATGCAGCACAAGTAAAGTACAGCTATCACACTGCAAATCAGTTCCCCATGTGCCAAATGACTCCATTAATGTCTGGGAAGAAGATTCACTGTAAACCTCCAAGTGTCCCAATGAAATCAAGAGACCAACCTAATATGCCATTCCCTTTTCCAGAACTTTACATCTGTGGAAAGCAAGAGTTTTCCCAGTTTGAAATGTCAGTGTTTTGCACTGCTATGCATTGTTTTTGAGTGATTTATGCTTTACCTTGCAATTCCTCTCTGAACGGCACAGCTGAACTAACAGGGATATATTTCTTCTATAATGTGAACTAGGTGATGTTTGGAGGTGGAGGCTTGCAACTTTAGCTTTTATTGCACTGAAAATGAAATGCTGAGTAGGAGAAGGATCACAGTTAAATTCTGTATGTCTCACATATAGCTTCTGTACCACCCTGCCTATCCCTCTCATCTGTGCAAACAGGAAAAAATTAACGGGGAGATGCTCTCACTTGATTTTTCTGTTTGTTTCCCTAGCATCTTTGTCTTTATAGCATTCATCTACAAACCTCAGGGTGGGAGTGACCTTCTTTATCTGCTACTCTCAATTTCTTGATAATCTTGATAATCTGAGGATGGCAGGGGAAAAAAAGTTCAATTTATGATTTCAAGTCTTCATTTCGCCAGCAAATCCATTCACTTTAAATAGCATGCCTGTAATACCAGAACTACTGGTACCTAGTGTCAAGCTATAGACCAATCTCTACTCTGTGAGGTACTCATCACTTTCTAAGCACATCAGGGGAGAGTCGGAGTCCTAGGCAGAGATTAGGAACATTCACACAAACTAATGGTTCCCTTAATCACAAACACATTAAAAGATGTGTGGCCTGGTCTGGCTGACACTGTGGTAGCTCAAGTTAAAAGCCACCACAACAGAAACGGTGGGAACAAATAGCATTGGACAGGGAAGAAGGCAAATCTGACCCTTCAGTAGCTACAAGGACTAAGGTCTTATTAAAGCACCCACATAATCTGTGCTCCAGTTTCCTGTGACAGTATCTGCATATAGGAAAGCACTGACAACCTAGGCTGCCTGTCAGGCCCTATCTGCTCATCTGTCTGCCCCCAAAATCAATGAGATAACTCAATATTAGAGAATATTAACTCTATTCCTGCTGGGAAATCCCAGTCTGGGACATCCTGTGTCTTCTCTTGCCTTTGGGCTATGTTGAGTCACCTGGAGCAAGAAGAGCCAAGTGAAAAGCTGAGAATGCAAGTATTTATGGTTATATACAAGTACAGCACTTCTTGCAGCTGTACTTAATTCTGTGGGAGTTCCCATTTGACTGAGAACAGGTCACAGATTGGGAAGCTAGTTGTTTCCAGTGGGGTAATAAAACCAGTGGCTACAGTCCCATGACTCACTTATAATTTCACTTCAGTGACCAGGCAGTTAGTTATCTTTAATAGTGGCTTTTTCAGGTGGCCTTCTGAAATGCTGAATGGTCTCAGGAAGAGGCCACTGGTGAATCCAACAAAGACTCCAAAGTACAGCTTCAAATTTCCTTGATCTAAGAGGGCAAGATTTAAAGACGTGTTTACTGACGTGCTGCATCCCTTCTCTTCTGCATCTCACACAGGTTGCATACTAGATACAAATTTAATCTTGTCCCTTTCTTTTTGTAGTCAGTTTTGTGCTCTGGTTCTTCAGTATTAACACGAAGCAATAGCAAATGAATTTCTAGCTCCAGAAAAGAACACTGAAAATATCAGGGGTAGGGCAAGCAATTGTTCCAGTTAGTTTTAAACAAACATACAAAACAATCCTATACTATATTTGTAACTGAATCAGAGTAGTCTGAAATAGACTAAAGAGTGATAAAATGCTAGTTCAAGTAGATACCATGATGCCTTCAACAAGTGACTATTGCAGATCTGCGTGAACTAATACAGCATCTCTGATTCACATCATGAAAAGCATCACCAATTGCTCCTATTTAGTGCAGTAAGACCAGTAGGATGGGTCCTGGATTCTTAAATTCAGTGAGGTCTGAGTAAAGACAGTTTGTGGCCCCCAGCTCCACCTTCATGGAGTCTCCTGGTTACACACCCTTGCTCCAGGCCTTTCCACTCCAACCTCTTCTTGGAGATTTGAAGACCTCACAACAAAGACGAAGGTTGTAATTTGTGTATCATGATGTTGCTGTTTACAGCTCTTCGTAGATTAAGAAGCATTAGTTGAACATCTTGTTCTCAAGCCTATCTTAGCATGACTGATTGAAGCAAGTAGGGTGTTGTGGGGTTTTTTTTGTTGTTCCAAATGAAAATTGAGTTTCTAGTCCTCTCACACAGTCCAGGAACTGAGGCCCTGAATTTTGATTTCTCTTGTCCATGCATGGAAACAACTGATAGTATTTATTATTTTAGACTCAAAAATAACCACTGGACACTGGAGATTATGTGTTAGTTCACTTTCATTGTCGTTGCATTTTGTCTTAATCTAGATCTTCCCCAGCAAGCCAGCACAGGACTAGGTTACCAAAAGAATACAAGGATCCGAGGTAATAGCACAAAAGTAGGTGCCAGAATGGGATTTCTAATGAACTACAGGGAAGCCAGACTTCTCCCAGGTTCCAACAGAGTTTGCATGCAAGTTGTTTTTAGCAATCAAAAGCATCAGCATTGGCAGAAAATCCAACTCTGAAGATACTGACTGAAAACCACAATTCAGTTTCTCTTAATACACAACAGACCACAGGCTCTGATCCTCCTATTTGTCCTCATGGCCTGTGAGATGCTCTGCTGGCTTCAGTGGGGCAGTATTTGATCATTTGGATCACTGCAAATAGAGACGATGTTAGCAAATTTGAGAATATCATCAAAACTGACAAATCAGGCTGGGAACAGAATACAGAAGGGTGCAGCAGTGCGTGGATAGCTATTTAAAACAGCTCACTTTGCTGGGTATAGAGTGGAGAAACAAATGCCTTTGAAAAAGTGAATCTGGTAATAAGATCGGGCCCCACGTTTGCTTGCAAATTGCCTGTTCAGTTCTGTAGACTGCTGTGACAGGAGGGATTTATTGGTAATTCTTCAGATCTTTATGAGTTATTTGCTACAGGACATCATCCAAGTATTAATTTTTGCAGCTCTGGGGGGAACATTTTATGATCTGACAGGCAGACAGTAGCGCTTCAGCTGCCCCCATGTCTCCATATTAACTATGAATGAGTTTCTGTGTTGCTGACACAGCAACAAGCCAGAGCTGAGCAAGAGGAGACATCAGCTGGTGGTCCAGGCAGTGTCCTAGCACTCTCCCAGCTGTCAATAACAGCATGGCAGCTGCTTGGAGAACAGCTGAAATGACAAGGGAGAAGGTCTTTAAGCTCTGCTGATCCTCCTTCTGACCCGTGAATGATTTTGCTTGTTTTCCCTGGCACATACTGGGCTTACACCTCCATCCCAGAGTAGGAGGCAGAAAGTGACCTCTGTGCTGGATGATCCTCCTTGCGGGGCTGTGTGAATGAATAAAGAATCCAAAGAACTACTTGAGAAGCCAGCGTCAGGCAGCTAGGGTGGGATTCATCTGGTCGTCAACACTGCTTCAATGCAGACAACTCCACCTGAACTAGGGGCCCTCAGCTCCCTTTACTGTCAGTGGAGAGAAGCAACAATAATATCCTCCCAGGGAAACCACCCAAACAGACTGGATGAACTGTGCTCTGGAATACCTCTTCCCAACGTGTGACTAGCCCAGTGTTATAGAAAGGTGAAAGGCAGTAAGTCCTATTAGTGCCTTGATAATTCAGGCTTTATTTTTTATCCAAAAGAAAGCAGAACCAAGAATGATATTTTTCTTGCACTTACCATCTGCAGGTCTCAAAATGTTATAAAGGAACATATTCAGTATTCTAAGAGGGCAATGGAGGCATGGAGAGTGTTGCCTGTATTTCTTGAGGAAAACTGAGGACTATCCCACATCTTTTAGTATGGTTTGAGAACATAAGTTATGCTGTTCAAGAAGGCTCCTTGGCATCCAGTCTATCCTTTTAAGGAAATGGGCCATCACTTGGCTTCCATACCCTAGGGATGTGGTACAGGAATATATCTGTAATAATAATAATTTGTAAGAAAGCAGTGCACAGCCAGAACCACATTAAGCAACCAGGAGGCAGGTGCATTTACCTGTTCCTTGAATGGCACTAATATTAGAGCTCAATCTATACCTTAAAATGTGCAGAATGGAAACCAAAGCTATGAGCATTTTTTGCTGGAGAAACTCCACTAGTTTTTGAGAAGTCATTCCTCATTTATTCCTGTGTGGGACAGAGCAGTTGCATCCGTGTGCAATCAAGGGTTTAAAAGATAATTTCAAAGGGTTGTAAGCTCTCCCTGTCCATCTTTTTAATTAAGAATGATGGAGATCTTCCAGTACTGAGCACTCTTGTGATTCAGTTATTGCTCCAAAAGTAATCCTGTTTATGATAATCATAGCAGGCGAGCTAAGTTTTGCCTTCATATGCACGCCCGTACATCCACGGTACTTGCTGAGATCCATGGGCTGAATATGGTTTTATAACCATTGAATTTCATTACAGTTATTTTCTAAGCATTAAAATCATTCTGAGGGATTTAATGGGAGAGATGACCTTTGCTTTACCCATGTAATTTGTCACTGACTCCATCAGCACCCTCTGATGTGCTGTGGTGCGCTGGTGGGACATCTCTTCACCCTGCCCCAGTAAGACCCCTTTTATTTTCACTGGATGAGTTGGTGAGTGAGGAAAGCAGTTACTGTGACAAATGCCAGGCTTGTGGGAGAGCAGCTGGCCCTGCGGATGAACCGACAGACTGCCTCCTCTGAATCACTCTTTGGTGTCTGCGCCAGTGTTTTCGTTCCTCTACCTTCTTCCTGGCTTTACTAGGGACAGACACACAGTCCTCAGCTCCCCTGTGCCAGGGCCCCACTCCCCATCTGTGCACAGAACATCCTGTTTGTCTTGTCACAGTGTGGAATGTCCTCCTTGTGACATCACAGATCAGCATCCTGTGTATCACAGGAGGATGTGCATGGCCACGGCCTGTAACATCACTGAGGGCATTGTGAATGGTGTCAGCAGAGCTGGGCCCCGCATGGACAGGGGAACTTCTTTTTGGCAGAGACACTGCCCCAGACAGATGTTCCTGGCACATGCATGCATATGGGGAAGGCAGCAGTGGGAAGATGTAGCCATATTAGGTGGGCTATGCTCAGTGAAACAACTTGCATTTTTCCACAAATGGCACCATGAGCGCATCTGAGCAGTTACAGCAAGGTCATCTACCTTACCAAACTGCTGTGCTCCTTCATACTGTCCAGAAATAAAAAAGCTTCACTTCTGCCTGAAAAAAGATTATCATGTCGTGGACAACCACATGGCTGCCTTTAAATGTTCAGCTAGATAAAGAAAATGCAGAGAAGGAGCAATTCCAGTTCACAATAACCTAAACCATGTGTGGCATGATAACATTAGACAGACACTTGGTGCAAATGCAAGCTTACGCAGTACTAGGTGGGGAAGGAGTTCAGGTTTCCTCTTAGACTGATAATGTTTGTAATGTACCTCTAGGAGACACAACAGACTTGGAGTTACAACATAAAGAGCAAGAGATTGGATTTAAACATGAAATCTTGAGTATTCTGCTATAGAAATGCAGCAAAGCCTGTCCTGTGGGCATTACATTGCTGGAAGTTAAAGAACCAAAGTCAGACCAGCATGAAAGTACCAAGTCTGTAGGCTGTGATGTGCTGCAGATCGAGAGGAATGCTGTTGAAATCAGAGTGCACTGTGAACATTTGAAAGGAGATCACTGATTTATGCTTTGCCATGCTGTGACCTTGCTAGGACACCTGATTGTACGCATCAAATAGCTCCGGCTCTGTGCTCTCCTGCAACCCATTTACCAGAGAAATGGAAGATTCTTTAAAACTGAAACTGGGGATGTTTGACAGTCTGTTCTTTGGATCATGTTGATGTAGTCTCAGATGCTGCATCTCCGTTGTGTAGAGGTGAATGTCTAACCTGCCTTCATCAAATGTGCCTAGAACTGTTGTCTGACATTGAGGGCCACTGACTGGAACATTCTAAACCATGAAAATCTCTTACTTTCCAAAGCAGCACTAGGAATAGGCCCTGGCTGGTGCTAACTGCCAGTGCATGACCAAGTGTTGCCTGAGGAATTGCAAGTTAGTATAACCCAGAAATATGCAAAGGCACATCAATACTTCAACAACAAAGGGACTCAACTTTGAGTGACTAGGACACATTCTCTGACACTGTTTAACCTGCTGTTAAATACATAGCCTCTGTGTATACTGGGAATTTAACTCCTTGCTGAGATAGATGACTCCAAGAATGCTTCTACTAGTGCTCTTGCACATAGTTTTGTGCAGTTGCAGTGAGGAGTAATCATCTGTGAGTTTTAGGGCTCTTAGTGGGCACTAATTTCAGGGAGCTTTGCTAGCTGAGTACGCTTGGTGCTCTTGGAAAGAAAATGAAGCTTTAGCAGCATTGATACACACAGTGTAACATCATAGGCACCATTTGTATGTAAGGAAAGTATTGTGGAGAGGGAAAAGTCTGTAGGTGTTTGTGAGTTAAAAAGGGTTATTCCAGAAAACCAACTCTTAGCAATCCAGTTTTATTCTCAGCCTGTGAGCTCCCCTTGGTTTCCCTGAGTGACATCAAATTCCATCATCTAACATTTTTACTTGGCATCTTTTAATTCTCTTGTTGGTAGCTGTGCTAACAGAGCATTTATTACTCTTTTTGCATGCTTCTTGGTCAAGATATTGCCATTAAATACAACATCTCATTTCTTCTTTTCCAGCGAGGACCGAGTCATTGAACACTACAAGAAACTGAATGGCCAGACAAGAGGTCAAGCAATTGTGAAGTAAGTGAAATAAAAGCAACTTCTGGTGACCTTTGTTTTATCGGGAAATATTTATACTGGACTGTAAATCTAATACGTAGCTATGTCTCCCATCTTATCTAATGCTTTATGTATGTACTTATTATATATTTAAGCGTTTCTTTTTAGATCATCCTCTCAGTGTTATTCTCTTATGTGTTATTTTTCAGTTATATGAGTATTGTAGAATCCCTCCCAACATATGGAGTGCATTATTACGCAGTAAAGGTATGTGCTACAAAAAAGGGTTATTTACTGAATTATACTGATTTTGGAGAGGTAGGGGGAGAGGGGAAAATAACTGTACTGCTTTCAGAGTACAATGCACTATTACTGAAGTCTTGTTTCATTTCCTGTGGTAGAATAAATTTATTTCAACAGTGTAGTGAATGTTTGGTAAATACAGCCCCAAAGAGGAAAATGCTGTTCTTCAAGATAAAACTGACAAAGTCCTTTGGCTGTGCTAGAGAAGTTAGGCTAGAGATATTCAGGCCACATACAGTGGCAAGCTCTGGTGAAAACAGTGAACCAGCACCAAAGGAACAAGCCAGGCATTTTGCTGGCAAAGTCAGTGCTTCACTCCTTGTAGTAGTTCCAGGAGATTGGGTTTTTCCTAGCCTGCAGATGAATGAGCAACTAACTAGGGTCAGCCATGATCTGCAGACTGCAACTACTTTCATTTGAGATTCATATAGATGGATACAGATATAGTGCATAAAGATGCCAAATATTAATGCCAAATCACTGGTGCATACTCTAGACATGGCACTTTCCACCACACACACACTCACACACGCACCATTCTCCACTTCTTACTGTGACAATTTCATGCAGGTATTCATGAAATTCCTTATTTTTTCTGTTTAGTGATTTATCACCAAATTTTCCAATCTCATGCTTTTGCATTGAGATCTCTTGAGTATTCCAGTCCAAGAAAGATTGGATGGATTAGGCTGCATGTTCTAGCCTGCTAACACTTGAGATCTGTTCCAGTGGACTCTCCAAGATCAGTCTGTGCCAGTGAGCAGCAGTGAGGCAATATAATAGCTTTTGCTTCTGCCTGATGTAGGGGTTTTGGTTTTGCTGGTTTTACTCTGCCTTGCTCTATCACATTAACAGAACAGATGTAATTTCATTGAGGACTCCAGTCCAGTAAATTGCAGAGGCTGGTATCAGATATCAGCCATTACTGCATGAGGACATTTTATTGCACGCTCAGACACAAAGCAGTTGGGTCCAAGACTGTCAGACCTTATCACTTTGTAGCTCTCAGATCCCATTACTGCTGCATTTTCAAGATTAATGCTAAAATCCCTCCACATAATTCAAGTCAGCTGGGTGATTCTCTTTCCTTCCTCTCTGATTTCTGAGTGTTTGGACTGAATAATTTAAAGGGCAGAGAAAGAGGATGTACCACTACACAAGGGACCAATGTCAAACCTCCCTTGGCATCATTTTGAGTAACTTGATTGCAGATGATGCATTCTAAATGGTTTTATACATTACAGCTAAAAGTGAAACAGATCTCGTCTTAACACCAAAGAGTTTAGTGACTTGAGGAAATTCAGATGGGCAATTTAATGGCACCCATGACATTCTAAGACATTGCTTAGAAACAAATCTTTACCTTGAACACAGGAAATCTCTACAATTTTCCCCTCCCATTCAATTTAACTCTTTCTGTTTTTTTTTCTTTCAGGACAAGCAGGGAATTCCATGGTGGTTAGGACTTAGCTATAAGGGGATTTTTCAATATGACTACCACGACAAAGTGAAACCAAGAAAGGTAAGTGTTTGCTTTTCTGTCAAGGTCCAGGCTTGCCTGTCATGTTATAGCTTGATTTGAGGGTGTGATGTGTATCAAATGTTGGCACTGATTCATGTGATTTTGAAGGATGTGAAATTTCTCCCAAATGTGTCTGAATGTCTGCAGAGAATTAATGAACAAAAGTAGCTCTTAATTTATTAAATGTTGCAGTATAGGGGGAAAATAAGCAACACATAAACTTTGTTCCTCATGCTTCTATATAGCATGATTCATAGGACATAAATTGGAGGTGCTGAAGACTTTTCAATGGCTGTGATGAGATTGAAGGTGCTCAGCTGACCCTTCATAGTCTGTTGTCAGGCCATAAATTATCAGAAAGGGAGAGGAGAGAAGAGGCAGCAAAGCTTCTTCCATGCCTTACAAAAAGAAAATACTGCATCATTTTCTCCAGAGTAGCATTCTAAAAATGAAGAGTTAATACCAGACTGAGGGGGAAAACATTTTTATCACATGCTTAAAGAAAATGCATTAGGAAGTTTCAGCCCAGCATCTCATTTGTTTAGGAACTTTACATTGCGACCACTCACAAAGTAAGGCGTGGCATGCAAAGATCTGATCATAAAATTAGAGCTTAAGCATTGACAATCAGCTGTTCTGATCTTTTTACTGCTATCTTTTTGTGAGACTTTCAGTGTATCTGAAAAACAGGATTTGTCTCAGTCCTTCCAAAATGCAGCTGAGAAATCCAGCTAACAAATATCCTTTTCATTTGAGAGGAGAAAGGTTCTGATCCTGTGAGCTCATCCTACCAAGCAGGCTCATATGTTCTGATACTGCTCCCTAGGATGCAGTCCAAAACAAAAAACAAAGCTCATCTCTGAGCATGTGCCCTGCAGGCTGATATGTACAGTCTGTTAGCAACAGTACTTCATGTACTGCAAACCCATGGAGACGTCAGGAAACAAGGTCTGAGGCTTCTTTGCAGGCTACTGTGAAGAAATGGACGGATGATTTGGAGCAGCTAGGCAGCTCTCCTGTGGGTGCAAATGCTTCCATGCTGAAATAACACACTGCATTTCTCTTTGCCTTGTCTCTGTTGCCAGAGTGTGCCACTTCCTTTTTTCTGCCTCCTCCAAACACATTCAAGCTATAAAACACCTGGACTTTAGATAGCATCTTCTATTAAAATAAACTAGAATCAAGCTGTTGGTAGAAGACAGAACTGCTAAGGAGGAAGCAAGAGGTTATAGATTAGCCTTTTATCCACTGAAGGCCTTTCACTGGGTTTTTTATTCAATGAAGATGCGAATGAGGATGAGGAAAGCAAGGGGGTCTTCACAGAGCAGCTGTGCTCTAAAAGACTTATCTGTTTAGGATCAGTCACTACCTGCAGGGCAAGCCATACTTACACATGATAGTTCAAAACATGCCTAGGCTGGGTGTTTGTACCCACACATCTCCAACAGTGCCAGCTCCCCAGGGAAAACATGACCTTAAAACATGCCTTCAGAAGTCAATCACAGTGACAGAAGCATTTCTTAGGAAGAAAATAGTACCTTGCTATGAGAGGACTAATCATTCAGAAGCTATAGCAATTTTTATCAGCCCTGATAGTAAGAAATGGTTAGTGGAGGACAAAGAAGAAAGGAGGTCACATACTGTGACTGCATGAGAGGGTACAACTAGAAGAGTCAAGTCTCCTTACTTGGTTCCTCTACTTTCTTCTCACCTTTACATGCTAATGGTCTGAAGCATTGGTTTTAGAGCTTGAAAGCATTTTGGCTGGCCTCTCTGTTAACCTGTCTCCACCTCTGACAATTGCCTCTTGAATCAGAAGGACTGCAGGCATCTCCTGCTCTTCTTGTCCAACCATATCCCTAAAAAATAGAGTTTTCTCTTCAATGGGAATTTATTTTTAATCTAAGCAGATTATGTATACAATCCAGGAGACTCCAAAGAATAATGCTGCCTTATGAACAAACCAGAGAACTCTTGTGGCTTAAGAGAAGTGGTCATAAATATTGCAGAGTAAGTTGGGTGGGAGGAGAGAGTAGGAATTTCCAGGCTAGAATTTGTCCATTGCCACAATCCAGAGATGGCATCAGTGAAAAGGCAGCCTAGAGGAGCATTTCTCTGCGATGTGATACTTGCAGACCCCATCTGTTGGCAAGGCTATTCCAAAGTGCACAGCCTATATAAGGGATAGGACATGAACAGAGTGACTGAGGCTTTGTTATTTCTCTCTAGTCTGCTTTTACTCTGTGTGGACCAAGTAAAAAGACTTTTTACTCTCCACATGTAGTAAAATCCTTCTGGCAAGAGCAATCCAACTGCCTCAGTGAGATGCAATGTTTAATTCTTTTCTAATTAGATTGCAAAATTGCATTTGATAACTCTGGTATCTGGGAGCCTACCATAGGATCTGGCTCCTGTCATTGTAGCAGCAAGAAGTGGTTCAAGTCTGCTGTGGAAAGGGGAGGGGTAATCATTGATGAGCTTTCTGCAAGTAAAATTAGAGGGGAGGAGGGAAGAGATTATGTCTTTTCTGATATTTATTATTTTGTCCTACGCATTGCCAACACCAGAAACAAGCTGAAAAAAAGCAGTGCAAAAATAAATCTCCCTAAAAGAAGCACAAGCAGAAAACTGTAGCAAGAAACCAGCTGAAAGCAAGACATTTGTTTTAAATGCATATAAAAAACTTTGCTCGTCTTATAGGAGAGATTGTAATGTTTTCCTCTTATGTCATCCTAGACAGATTTTCAAGCTTACTGTGTTTGCAAGTAGAACTGTAACCCACACTACGCAGCTGGGCCTATCCCAGGCCATCCCATTAGCAGTCAGTCAAAAGCACGTTGTTATTAAACTGCTGGAGTAAATCAGCCATGTGTCTCTAGAAAGCTAGCTAGGTTTGTCAGCAAGTTGGACGAATCCAGAGAGGAGAATTGGGGCTGACGTTGGGCCAGAACCTGATATTGCTCCCAGTATTCTCACTCAGGCATAAGTCTTCTAGCATTACCCGGGGTGCAGTTGAGATGGGTATCTGGCACCTAGTCAGAGGTGGTTCAGTCAGGAATGTGGGGCTATTAAACTGGAATGCAGCTTGTGCTGGGCCACAGAGCCTAGTGTGACTCTGTGCTTCTATTTTTGTTTCCTCCTGCCTACGCTTTCATTCTGTGGAAGCCCCAAAACTAACCAAAGCCATCACTCTGAGGCCAATCATTCTCCCTTCTGTTTTTCTCCTATATGTTCAGGGACTAGCTCAGACTCAGTAAGTACTACCAAAGGCTTCTTGAATATCATACAATCATAGAATGGTTTGCTTTGGAAGGGACCTTTATATATATATATAGTTCCAACCCCCCCACTATAGGCAGAGACACGTCCCTCTAGATCAGGTTGCTCAAAGTCCCATCCAGCCTGGCCTTTAACTCCTCCAGGGAGGGGGCATCACAACCTTGCTAGGTAACCTGTTCAAACAGAGATTTGATTTGAAGTTCATTCTTAGGTATTAAATAAATGCAAAAGTTTCAGCCTCATTTAAGTAGACCTCACAAAACCCATCATAACAGCTGAAAAAGAAGAGAATATCAACTACGGAAAGATGGCTGCTGTTCTGCTAGAGAATGTGCTACTCGGTACTGTCCTGCATGTCCTGCAGAATGCTGAGGCATGCTGGAAATTTACTAACAGCTTATAGAACTTTTTTCATTTTTGTAACAGCAGTGCGCAGCTTCCAGATGGGCAGAATCCATCTACCTCTATGTCATAAAGACTTATCTTCTACATACTCTTCCTTGTGAAGAAAAAAGGCCCTTCAGGACTTGACGTGCACAGCAAAAAGGAGTCACTGCCCTGCTGGGTTCTACACAGCATCTTAGGTCAAGATGTACCTTCCATAATTCATGGTGAACCAAAGCATGCTCTTTGGAGCCAGCTCTTCAGAAAGGACATGCCTGCACTGCTTTATCAGTTACTCCTGAGGCTGTCATCACCAAGACCAGACATAATTTGTTTGTCTCTCTGTGTTATGCAGAGCAGTTGGAAAGAGCAGGACACTGCAGTCCCTCTATATTGTCCCTGTATGGTACTCATTCATTTTAACCAGTGGGTAGGGATGTAACTCCACTCTATCTGAAGGGACCCATGCATGAAGCCGAAGCAGTGTAGCCTGGAGCTGAGAGATCTGCATGCTCATGCAGTTGTAGCAGCACTAGGCATGTCTCTGTTGTTCTAGTGAGATATTCCCACTGATTTAAGAGCCTGAAGGCATCTTTCAGTGCACACAGCTTAACAGTAAGCAATTAACTCCAAGCTGAAGAATTAAAAAGTAACAAAGTCAGCCAAAGGACTTCCCTATGGCCAGTAAACAGGCACAGAAATTGTTTAATCTATCACCAAAAATAAAATGACCTTAAAGAAGGTCTGATACTGTATGGTTGCTTTGCCAGAAATACCACTATTTGGTGTTACCCAGTTTTCTTTCACAGAAAGACAGTGGTTATGAAACTGAGGGTGAGCCTTTTTTCTCAGGCGCATAAACATTACCAGTGTTCTCATTCTCCAGTTGACTAAAGAGAGCTCAAGAAGAATAAATAGTTTTGGAAACAAGAAAACATGTGGGACATCCCAAAATTCAGATGTGAATGTAGCTTGAGAAAGATTTTCCATAGCAGCTAAACATCCATTTCTGCCATTTCTTCCCAGTGTTATCCTTTCTCTGAGATCAAATAAAACATGCTATGAAAATACTATATTCTGTTTGTAATACCACCACAAAGCTCTATGGACTCTCATTACAGAAGGATTTAATATTTAGTAATATTGGAAGTCCAAAGCAATGCTAACAGCTTGACTTCCAATTTACACATGCAAAAAGAACTGAGTTGGACCCCTACTGCCAAGAAACACAAAGCACAGGTAAAATCAGTAGCTCTAAGAGTCTTATCAGAGAGAAATCACCTGCTTGTCAACAGCAGGAATGAAGCAATCAGTTTATTAATTTCGTGAAAGATTGCTGTGTGATGTCACCTGGCCTCTTCCAAACAGCAAGGGATGGAGTGAAGTTTCCCAATTCCAGAGGCAAAATGGGATATTTACACAGGAGGAGCGATGAGCTAATTAAGAGCTTTTTTTACTGCAGAACAAACAGCGATCCTCTCTGCGTTAGGGCAGAATGAAGTATTGTCAAGTCAGTAATTGCATTGATGGAGTGGTTAAACTTGTGCTTCCTGAGGTGAAGGAATACAGACCAGAAACTTAAAAAAGCATAAAGTAGGAATTGATGTGAAATTTATAGAAAGTAATGAATGCTTGGAGAGGAAGAAGCTGACAAATTGGTCTCTATCCTGACTGATCACAGAAGAACATCAGAACAGTAAAAAAGGCAAAAGGAACATGATTTTCAAATGGTTTAAAGGAAGCCCAGTTCACACACATACATTAGAGATCAAGAGCATAAAAGTGTTAAAGATAAGACTTAAAGAATGTCTGGGAAACATCCATAGTTACAATACAGAATCAGTTATATTCAGACAGGCTTTCAGGAGGTGTCACAAGCTCTCACGTTCATGAAGGGTGTTTGATTTGGCAGCAAGATGGTTTCAGTTGTCAGAGGTATGGAGCATGCATAACACTCCTCCCAGTGCCGCGCCACTCAGCCACAGCATTTATTCAGCCAAGGCTGGCCTTTCTCGACAGCATCCAGCATCTGATGCAGTCAGACACAATCGGGCTGTTCTTGGAACAGCATCATTTCCTGAGACCTTTGGAAACATCTTTGCATTGCAGACAGGGATGAAAGACTTCAGGTTTACAAATGATACAAGAGGAGCAGAAAACATTTCCAGGAAATACTGGTTTATAAAAGCTAGTGGAGTCTCAGTGGCATTGCTGTAATACATTATTCACTGTGATTAGCTGACTGTTAAGGACTACCTGCTGACTCTTGCTGCTCAACACTTTTATTTCTCATCCCTTTGCTGATCCTTCATGCTTTTTGGATTATGGACTTGGCCGTAAACTGAACCAGTCTTCAGGTCATGGCGGGTTCAACTCATTTTATAGCGCAGTAATTCAGTCTTGGTTTAGTGTTTGGAAATGTGGTGCACTGGAGAGGGAGACATATATAAAGTGAAGTTCCTTACCGTGCTCTTTCTTCTCGTGGAAGAGGCTGTTCACCCCACTTCCTTATGTAAGATCCAGACCTGTGACCACTGAAGAGCAGTGATAGTTTAAAACCTTCCCTTGCTAAAAAAGACTAATCCCATACCTGTCATGCAGGAAACCATTTTCTCTGGAGCACCTTTTTGCTGCTGCTTGTCTCAATTTGGAGTGTCTACCATTCAGCACCAGGCTCTTCTTTTTCCTTCCTGTCCCCACCTTTTCTTCCTGCCTCAGCACCTGCCTCAGCCTGGCCGCTGCACCCCACTGTGCCAGAAAGTCGTGAACAGGAGATGAATAGATCAGATCAGAGCACACTGGGCTGGAAAGCAGGATTTTGTCCCTGAGGCAGAAGGCTTCCGCAGGGTTTGGTCAGACATACCACTGGGCTTTCAGTCATTGAATATTTCTTCTGGCAGCAGCACTAGCTTAAGTGGCCTTCGCTCTCCTACCCTATCCCAGTCCTGCTACCGCTGTTCACTTCCTCCTCTTCCTCAGTCACGCTGGTCTAATTGTGTGGCCAGGAAGGAAACTGCCCAGAGAAAGGATCGCAGCTCAGTGTAACTCAGCCAAAAAGAAAGCAGTCACTTTTAACAGTGATCAATGCTCAAACTCATTCACCATCTGGTCCACAGTAAGCAACACTGGCACAACTGTAGTAGCTGAGTATGGGTGCAGGGTGCATAAATCACAGCCACATAAAACAGAAAGAAACCTCTATTAAACTACACAATAATGTTGTGGAACAAGATAATGGCTTCACAGATCAGAACAAGATGGGAAGAGTTTGTCTCCATGGACTCTGTCATGGTTCAATCTCAATGAATTAACAGGTCATAATCACCACTTTCTTTTGCATATAAGCTAATAAAAGCATGGTTCAGTGTCTCTCCCAAACAGGGCTCATCGCAGACAACTAAAGAGACTATGTAGGGAAAGCAACTTTTTAGAATGTTTTAACTGATCAGAATAGTCATGTTCAGTGTCTACTATCTAAGTAGCTTGGTCATGTATAATACCTGTAAACACTAATACATAGTCTAGGGCACAACTATCTTGTAAGGAGGCCAGTGTTATTTTGGGTGGTTCATTATACGTATACAGTGGTGATACTGTCAGGCATAAAGCCCCAGGATTCTCTGCAAGAATCTGCATTCATTGCAGACTACAGCATGACGTCCTATCCCTTGATGCAGCCAAGTCAAGCCCACGACTACCATTAAATATAGGAGTAGTCCCATCAAAATAAAACTCACTTACTCTGAGTGCTGTGTTGTATTCGGGTCTTAAAAGGGTAATTCTCTTTAAAAGCAGCATCCAAGTCTGGAATGATTCTGCAGCACTCAGCAGGAATTTCAACAAGATGCAAAGACAAATCACTCTGACGGCACAAAGTGAAACAAATTGGACTTCAGCACTCTGGATTTAGGGTGGAGATTTGGAACAAGACTGAAACTTCCTCGAGCACATGTGCTTGGCTTTGAAGTGGTAGCAGGCTTCTCATGCACCCCACCATCCCCAGGACTTGTCGCTGCAAAAGCCTGGGTATTTTTAGTACCAGGTGAAGCCAAGCAAGGGTCCAGCTATTAATTGGCTATGAATATGAGGCATCTTTAAATGAGTGGCCTGTGCAGTAGGCTCAGAAGATTGTGCATTGCAACCCACAGCTGCATGCATGTTGTGCGACCCTATTTACAGACACCCTGTGTCACAGGCATGTTTTCAGTCACACAACCCGACAGGCATGTGCATCAGCACGACTGGGCATGGGATGGGAGTTCCTGTATTTTGGTCTCAAGATAGATGTGCTTTAGTCATGCCACTACAGAAGGCAAGAGGATCTTCAGGAAACAAAACGGCAGGAATGGTTTCTGGTGGTATGAATCATAGCAAGCCACAGCTGCTATAGCTTGGGCATCCTTTGTGTAATACTCAGAATGCAGTGTTAGAATCTTCAGTGCAGAAAGTGTCACTTTGATTTGCTTGTAGAGGAGAAAAAGGAGAAAATTTAAAATAAAAATCAGAAATAATATATTGATTTAGAATTTTACAGGCACCCAGAATGTTGACAGCCATGCAGTACCTAACAGTATGACAAATATATGTGTGCTGAAGATGGATTCAGTCATGTATATAAACCCAAAATCTGGTTTCCCAGTCTGTATACAGTTATAGACACAAATATTGAGTTACATTATGTAGACAAATAATGTTTTGTCCAAATGACAGCTCTTCCCTCTGTGAGCTGATGCTTTACTGTCTCTCTGAGCCAGTAAACCACTTTGAAATTTAATAGGGAATTGTCTCTTCATAATGGAAATAAATGCACAGTGGTGATTATATAGATACAAATGCAATTTCTGTTTGGTCAAGCTAGAAACATTTGTTGGTGGGGTGTGGTCCCATGGGATCGGCGCACAGCAAGAATGATCTCAAACTGAACTAGAAACTGTTTGTTAGGCAGAAAAAGAGCCCTGCAGCCAAAGGGGAAGTAATTAGATAGTGAGCTGGGGTTGTTGACAGACCACCAAAAGTCCTGCTTAGCCAAGCCACTCTCTCATTCCATGGAGAAAGGGAGGACAGCAAGCCTCTGGGAAGATCATTGATGGTTGTTTTTTTTCCCACATCAAATCACACAAGAAACCTTGTAATTTTTTATTTTTTTTTTAATTGTTCTAGGAAGGAAAAAAAAAAAAAGTCCCAAACTGATTGAAATACAGGAATGAATGGAAGGCATGGCAGGATAGAGGGCTAAGTTGCAGTGCAGCAGCATCCTCATCTCATGACCTGTGGGGCACCCTTAGCACAGGGTCAGGCTAATTCACAGGTGACAGACCATGGAAATCTCTTAGTAAATCTGTCCCTGAAACAAGATCCCATTTGTTTGAGCTGAGTTGGTGCTGCCTGGATCAAATCCTTCTTCGTTCTTTCTAACTAACTAGTTTGACAGAGATATGATTGATGGGAGCAGGATTGGCTTGAGGCAGAACACAAACCCATGCATGAAAACCATAGCCCCACTGAAACAACAGGGACAAAACTGTCACTGACTTTGGTAGAGCTGTGATTTTTGTAGTTTAAAGCCAGAAAGGGACTGCTTATAACCTCCACCCTGACCTCCCACATAACTCAGCCCCTAGAATTTTGGTTGCTGGTTTGTTCAGAGGAGGAAATCAGATATCCACAGAGGAATTTTTTTGTTGTGTTTGTTTCATCTTTAAACTGAACAACAAAAGACTTGGGGGTTTGTAGCTGCACTCGTGCAAGCTGTGTGAAAATACTGCCATTGTTTGGTTTTATTGTTCAGTGCCAGATTTGTTGCCAGGATGTCATCCAGGGTTGTGACTCTTGCCCATAGCATAGGTGAGTGAAGGGGCTCCATATTTCCTTGCCTTTCCTAGAAGCCTCTCAGAGCACCCAGTCATCGAGGTGCTAAGGTGGTAGTCCATGCATTCAGAGGGATGACTGTTCCTTCTGCATACTATGATTTAACAAGGAATTAATCATTCAAGAAGCTGCGAAGCTGGAAGGGCTGGCAGATGCCATGTGAGACCAAGAGCAATCACAGCTGGTCATTTATTAGATGCTTAGAATCAAAGAAAAACACAGGACAAAGAGCTCAACCTCCTGCTCAGAGTTAGGTCAGCTTCAAAGTCAGGTCAGGTTACTCACAGCTCTACAGTACTGACTGTAGAGTGTTTTTGTTTTTTCTTCATATATCTGGTTAGAATTTCTGTTCCTGCAACCTCTGCTTTTTGCATCTTTTCTTGCCACTAAGCAACTCTGAGAAACGTCTGGCTTCATTTCATTAGTAGCTCCCCTTTGGTCACCAAAGACAGCAGAAAAACAGCAGAGAGATCCTCCATAGACTTCTGCAGATGAATTGATTGGAAACAGCTACCAGGTTTGATATCTGAAACTACCAAGAGCATGTGCATTGCTGAGTAACTCACTTTACTTCTGCCTTATCTCAGGTTCTTCAGGGCAAAACATATACGTAGAAAAAGGAAAAAGACACCACGTACTTGGGCATTTACATCTGGCTCTCAAAGCAACCTTCTAGTCCTTGAAGGAGCTTACAAGCAGGAGTGGGACTGACTTGTTGCATGGTCTGACAGTGATAGGACAAGGGAGAATGACTTTAAACTAAAAGAGGAAAGATTTCAGCTAGGCATTAGGAAGAAATTTTTTACTCAGAGGGTGGTGAGGCACTGGCACAGCTGCCCAGAGAAGCTGTGGGTGCCCCATCCCTGGAAGTGCTCAAGGCCAGGCTGGATGGGGTCCTGGGCAGCCTGAGCTGGCAGCTGGCAATCCTGCTCATGGCAGGGGGATTGGAGCTAGATGATCTTTTTGCCCCCCTCCAACCTAAGCCATTCTGTGATTCAATGATATGGTGATTAATGGGCACCAACCACCTTTGCTGCCTTTCAGCAGCCCTCTATGTTCTGTTACTACCAAAGGTGACACAAGAGCCAGCAACAGCTTCATTACTGCCAGGAGCTCCCAAATGTATGGACGGTTCCTCTTCTGAGTGTGCAAACAAGGCTTCCTGAGCACAGCCCAGTGCCTAGCACAGATTACCTGAGCTCCCTACGCGTCAGTGAAGTCCCAGTCACCCATGGCATGAGTGACCAATCCAGAAAGGCTCCTTTATGTTCATTCAAAAAACACGCTCCCTTCTATATCAGGAGCCTCTGGCATTCCTCACATGCTCTTACACTGACCCTACCTCCTGCTGTGTGCAAACTCCACCGAACCAGCCCCACAGCCAATAAAAAAGGTAAAAAACTTCTTCAGACTCATATGGCTGAAACGGATGCAGATCCCTGGGCCTCCTCTCCTCCAGGCTCAACTTAATTAGGGAGCAGCTAGCAAACCACAAGTGTGCTCACAAAAGAAGCTTGCCTGTGAAGGGCTTTGACTGCAGCCCTTTGTAACTAGTCATAAACATCTGGTGCCTGGCGAGTTTGTCTGCTTCTTGGAAGGGGTTTCCAAAGACAAAATTTCTGTAGCTTGCACCTGAATTCTCCACAGTGCACCGTATACCACTCAGATCCCCGGCTCCTTTTGTAAGCTGCCAGCTTTGCAAAAAAAGCCATTTCTGGCAGTGCTTTCTGTATCATAGCCCCCCACCCACTCCAGACATTTCAAACAGTATGCATAGTCCCACGGGGAACAATTGTTCCCCAGGTTTCCTCTTGCATGTCAGCAGCTTGATAAGCAGTCTTGCAAATTCAAATGATAGCTCTGGTTCCGGCTCTGTTGGCGCGATGAATCAGAGCCCGCAGTGCAGACTCCCTGACTCAGAGGAGGAGGAAATAAGGATAATGCTTTTCTCCTTCAGCAGTCCCTTTGCCATTCACGTGCATGCATGCATGAGTGTGTAGCTGTGCTCCCGAAGCCAATCTCAGGGAGACTTCCTTAAGCATCTGTTGAAGGTTGAATGATCTCATGTGCAGCTTGTAATGATGGCAACTAGCAAAAATTGTTCCCATCTGAAAGCTGCCCAGCACTGCATGATCCAAAATGAGCTGCTGACCTCAGAAGAGATCCCAGTGGACAAAGCACCACATCACAGAAGCTCGCTCTGCCGCAAGCACCACTAATTGTCCCCTTGTCTGCAGGCTGCAAGTGAGAGCAGCTTCCAAAGGGCAGGGGAACTGTGCTTGTATTACTGAGTGGCTTTCTCCTAAGCCTCATTTCCAGTGTGTTTGGGGATGTGCTGTCCCTGTCCCTGCCTTGATGTACCTTTGGTCACGTGAAGGACAGAACTATGATTGTCCATCTCAACATTAAGTCACCCCTAATATGCACTGCCAATCACAGAACTGTTGTCCATCTCAATAATGCAACTCCCACACAAAACCAAACGCAGCCTCAGTGTAGGAAAAAGCAAATGTGCCATGAACTTGGATGCTCTGGCTGAATCTAACCCCAAAAGTGGCATTTCAAAGCCTGCATGTTTCTGTTGTAGCTGCATGTCCACAAGACAGTGTTGAAATTATGACCAGCTCACTGCTGTGGCTCTTATCCCCCAGTGAAGGTTGTAAGCACCAGCATGGTAAAAGGATCTTGATGGGTAAAAATTATGCTTCCATTTAAGAACCACTAATGGCACCTTGTGCATCTGTCACTGAATTAACATCAATTTGAAACCATACGTAAGCCAGGCAACTGGTTGAAGGGAACAGCTTGCTTACATTAGGAGGTCTGGCTGAAGAGAGAAATTAGGCACTCTTTCTCTTGAGAGGTTGTGCTCAGCTAGTAAGAAAGCAGATACTTTCTTGTGGGTATTCACATTTTTGCAGATTGTATTCCCTATGTGTAAGAGGGTGAGACCTCTCAGATCAATATGGGCAAAACAAGTGGGAGGCTGCAGCATAATATTTGGGCAGCAAAGGGAGAGTTATGGCAATGATAAAACACACATATATGTCCTGGAGAGTAGTGCTATGGAAAAAAAAGACCCAAACTTGAGCTATAAAGCCGCATTCACCCCCTCCTGGGGCAGCAGCCAGGGCCACATGGGGCACCCCGGGGCACGAGAAATAGCACATGGCGCCTGCACTTGGCTGGCTGAAAGCTCCCCCAGAGCTGCTGTGTTTGGACAGTTGGAATTAATCATGGGAGGGAAACGTAGCTGTATTTAATGAGCTGAGCAGTGTGAGCTTCGTTAGCAGAAAGGACAGAATAGGGCAGGATAAGTACATAGGGGACAGTCCCAGACAGAGGAGAACGGGTTACACAGGCATCTATCTCATCTACCTGCTTCTTGCACAAACCTCCCAGGCAGAACAGCTGCCAACAGCTTAGAAAAAGGGTTTCAAATTCCAACTTCATGCCAAAATGACAACAGGGGACACAGGGACAGAGGGATATTTTCCAAAGGGTGTGAACTGCTGCTTTTTAGATGCTTATGTGTTCCACATGTCTGAGCGCTCCCCAGACACGTTTTCTGCACACACTGTGTTACCATCCCACGGACAGACGGGCATCTGGAAGCACGGAGGGATGTTTTTGGAGGCCCACGTGGCAGTCTCATGCTTGACCCCTGTTGCTGTCAGTGGGAGTTTGGGCCCCAAACTTCCTTTTCTTGCCTTTGAAGCTCTACTGAAGTGCGCTGAGAGCCTGTAGGGGAGACAGAGTCTGCATTCAGATAGCAGTTCCCAGCTTAACCCTTTCACCCCAAGCCCATCCTCTCTCAGTAGGTAAAATAATGGGCATTTCTGTATTCCATTTTGTGATTACGCCTTCTATGCGGAAATTTGCTTTTCTATGCAAGGAATAAATCAGTCTTCTAAGGAGAGTTTAAAATCCAGCCCTTCAATCTGCCCATCTCTCTTGGCCTCCTCCTCCCTTGCACTCAGACCGCTGGGGCAGCTGGGAGCACCGAGTTCTCCAAAGGGAACACAGACAGTCACGGCCCCCACCCCTCCATCCATCTGTAAAAGGGAAAAAGGCAACAACAGCGATAAAAATTTGCAATCCTGACGCCCTGGGATATTAGCAAGGAGAAAATCTTTGTGTCCCCGCTGTGGCTTGCTTTATTTTCTAGATTTCACCTCCATTAGCAGCTTAATCAGTGCAAATCAAATCACGCCTCCTGTTTACCGATCTCCAGAGTGCTGACACTGGCAAGCGGCTTATCTCAGCGTGGCAGGACTCAGCTCCTTCCTTGGGGGTCGGACAGGAACTCGACAGAAGTTGCTCGTAGTGGGAGAGGGAGCATAAATCAGGGAGGGCTCCGCTGGTTCTGCTCCCAGCAGAGGTAACCAGCTCTGAGCGAGAGACAGGGGATGAAGAGCCTGGAAGCCAGGGTCTGTATTTGGGCTCAGTTGTTTGTAAGGATGTGGAGGTGGGCGGAGCTGCCCGCAGCGCGTTGGCCGCAGTCACGGCGGTGCTACTGCTGTTTCTACGTTGTGCTCCCTCCCTCCCTCCCCCGGCTGCAGCGTGGCAGGCAGGGACTCCTGCACAAGGCGTGGGTAAGGGCAGCGAGACGCAGCTTCTGCGGCGTCCCAGTGCCCGGGAGCTGCACACTCAGAGGGCGGGCTGAGTCCCTGAGACCTGCCCACGCTTACTCAGCAGCGAGGGCATCGGGTCACTCCGCGCCTCGTGGATTGGAAGGGACTTTTGAGGTTCGAGTCCGAGCCCCTGCTATAGCAGGATCCCTACAAGGAGGCAAGACTAACGCGACGTGCTGATTCCCGTGCTTCGGAGCCCCGCTGGCACGCTGCAGCCGTGCTCGACCTCCAGGCACCGCCAACACGAGTGCTGTCAGCACCCGAGATAAACTCACACCGCTTCGCTTCCGAGTGCCGGTGCGAGCCGAGCTAAAGGCAGGGCGGAGCGCCGAGTGCCCTTACAGTCCTCGCAGCGCAGAGGTGTGAGCCGCCCCGCGGGCTGCCTTACGATGCCTGTGTGCGCTGCAAAAAGCCTGAGGGCTCGGCTGAGCACCCTCGAAAGCAGGAGGAAGTGGGCAAATCCCCGCTTTCCTGTAACTTTTTCACGTTTGTTGTTAATCCGCAAGGTGAAAGCGTGCCGCGGGAGCTGAGAAGGCAGGGACGCGCCGGTCTGTCCCACCTCCCGATTCGCTCCGGTGCGGTGGGAGCGGGGCCGAGCCGGGCGGGGCGGAGCGGGGTGGAGCGGGGCAGCCCCGGCGCGGCGTCGGGAGAGAGAGCGGGGCGGAGGGCAGGGAGCGGGCAGGGCTTGGCGCGGAGGAGCCTCACCCCCTCCTTCTCCCGGCAGATCTTCCAATGGAGGCAGCTGGAGAACCTCTATTTCCGCGAGAAGAAGTTCTCAGTGGAGGTGCACGATCCGCGCAGGTGAGAACCGTGCCGCGCCGTGACGAGCCGGGGGCTGCGGGGCTCGGCGGGATCCCCCGTTGTGGTCTGGGGCTCGCTGCGCTTTGTGGCCGAACAACCCATAGGCTGGAGCCCTTCAGTAAGGGAACGCTCCCTGTGTGTCGGGTGGGTACGCTCCCACTGTGTCTCCCCCCCGGAGCCCGGTAGTGCTTTCTCCTTCGTTCCTTTGTGGCCCCGCGATGCAGCCCGGGGTTCCGCCGTGGCTCTCGGAGATGGGCGCCAGATTTTGTAGTCGCACGTTCCCTTGTAAATAAATATTCAGGAGTTCAGCGGAAAGGAATGGCACCGTACCAGAGGTTTACGGGCAGGCTGGATGCAAGCCCATCAGTCTTTTTGGCACAGTACCCTTTTTTGTTACTTTGGAGACCTAAAGTGGGAGAGAGCGAGTTCAAGTGACTGTGCTGTGTTCAGTGCCTGCAGTCTGCACACCTACTCGTTTGTCTTAGTAGATGGTTACTGCACACAGTGACCAGTGTACAAATTCCTCTGTAAGTTATTGTCACTGAAGTCGACATTCTGCTTTTCAATTAGACATGAAAAGGTCTGACAGAATCTCTTCCCAGACCGATTTGGTGTGCTGCTGTGTTTTGCTGATTGCTCGGCTGTGATCCTGTTTCACCTGTTTCCTGTGCCTATCTGTATAGTAGTACCTGTATTTTAGGGAAATTTTGCATGCAGTTTCTGTGACCATGGTCACACCACTATAACAGTGCCTGTATCCATACCATAGGTGCATTATCTTAAAGCAAAAACTGCAGGTAACCACTCAAACCAGACTGCAGTTCCAGGTCAGCAGAGCCTTGAAGCATCTGCTTAATATTAAGCATGTAAATAGTCGCATGAAATCTAGCAAAGCGAATTCCCAACGCTGAGAATGTTCTGGGAGACCTTCCAGCAGTGGGAGCTGGGAGTGGTGTGCGCCTTCCTCCACCAACTGTCCGTCAGCAGCAAGGCATCAGGAACGTGGGCTGTGAGCAGCAAGGAGCCCCTGAACGCTGAGCTGGCCGCTTCCTGTAAGCAGCAATTCCAAGAGAGAGCAGTCAGCTCTGCGACGTTCAAGTCGTGGTATTTGCAGCTCTGTGTCATGCATAAATTGTGACAGCGCAGAGGAACTTCTCTTTCCAGCCGTGTGTCATTTGTGTTTATTTGGATGATAGGAATTAATGACGCTGGAGGGCTTCTGCTTTTTATTCCACAACGCTGTTTCCCCAAATCAACACCAGGAGGACAAAGCTCTGTCTGCTGTGAACTGTTGTCTGTCTTTCTCACAATCAATTTTTGTAGGCAGAGAATACCTCCATTCATGTCATACTGTTACTCTGGCTGTTTTACAGCCGGCCACGTTGCAGCAGTGTGCTGGGAGCATGGCTCAGGTTGTAGTCAGCTTTCTGGCCGAGGGGAACGGACTCCTGTTTGGTGTATGGAGGCAGAGGAATAGCCACCACAGTGCTCTCTGCATTCCTCCCCATGTAGCCAAACCAGAGCCTGAGTCAGCAAAGCCACACTCGCAGGCATGGGAGAGCAAGCACAGCTCCATGGTTGTGGCCAAGGCTGGGCAGCACAATGTATGTTTTTGAGCCCTGTCTCTGCCTGCGGCTTCCTGTCCTGTGCAAACCACTTAACCTCTCTTCATCTCAGCTACTTATCCCAGAAAGGAGGGTCGTTGTGCATTTTTGTATTAGCGGGGTTGATTCCATAGCACATGTGGCATGCGTGGAGGAAAGACAGAAAAAGCACCCAAGAGCCATCTCTCATAGGCTCCTTTTGGGAGCCAGCTGTGAAAAGCAACTCAGCATCTTTGAGCAAGTGTGCAGACTTCCTTACAGGATTTACAAATTGGACAGGAAACATGTAGAGATACCAGAAAGAAAAAAACAACACATCATATATCACTGCTTTTAAAAGGAAAAAATTAATGATTTGAAGAATATGCTTCTGGGAGTTCAAAACAAGGACTGAAAGAGGTGGCACCAGAATTAAGGCTCCAGCCCATGTACCTGAATGCCTCAGAACCTTATATGCCAATATGCTGCAGTGATTTTGTGTACCTTAAATCAACAGAGCGTTCAGAATCCCCTCTCCAGCCTCAGTTCCAGGAGTACCTTGTCCCAGCACTGCTGCTTTCGTTTGCTGTCCAGCAATGGCAGTCAGGCAACCCTGCCTCTCATCCTCACCACCACGGCCATCAGCCTCCATCCTGCTGCACCCATGGAGAGTTTTCTCACGGCAGTTACGACAGCAGGTTTCCTGCTGTGTTTGCATGGCACAGGGTAGCACAGAAGGGGCTGAGCTGAGGATAGTGCTGAAACGTGAGACCCTCATTTCCCTTGCATTGGCTGTGGTTGTTTGTTCAGAGAGATTTCACTCCAATTTGTGGCTCTGCAAATTGATACGATAACACATTTTGCAGCCCTGAAAAGACCCTGACACAAGAACTCATCGATTTCCCAAGGAGATCCTGGCCAGCAGTTCACAATTCTACTCAGTTTTCTTTTTCTTTCAGACTTTGCTCTGTCTCAACTTCTTTTTACTTCCACCTTCACCTCCAGTTTTGGACAGCCATGCGTGAGGAGAGTTGAGGAGTGCAGATACAGCAGGGAAAGCACTGCTTTTTAGCAGACTTGGGCACTTCAGAGCACTGGGAGAAGAGTCAACCATCTCTCGTGCTGCCCAGTAGAGCTCCTGGGCTGTCCTGCACTGGCACCTCCACATTTGCATTGCTCAAAAGGGCCTGCTGGCATCCCTTTGTAGCATGCCCTGCTCCCCATGCTGGAGCTCTTTTCACAATGCATGTCTCTGAGGAAAAGGCCATAACAAAAGTATCACATTTCTGTGGTCTGATTTTTGGGTGTTCCTGTGTGGAGCCAGGAATTGGGCTTGATGATCCTTATGGATCCCTTCCAACTCAGGATATTCTATAATTCTGTGATTTCTGACCCAACCTGTGTACCATCACTCGCGTTTATTTCATAATCATATTCAACCACAAGACTCTTAACAGACTGGAGAGCAGAACCTCATTTATTTGGGGCTTGGTTTTCTCCAGCCACCATTGTGTCCCTTCAGTGGGAGGAGTTCAACAGACCAGGATCATAGAAGTAGAGTAGCCATAGATCGTAGAGTAGCCTGGGTTGAAAAAGACCTCAAAGATCATCAAGTTTCAATCCCCCTACCATGGGCAGGGTTGCCAACCACTAGACCAGGCTGCCCAGAGCCACATCCAACCTGGCCTTGAATGCCTCCAGGGAGGATGCTGTGAGCTTGTGCGGTATTTATCCAGCAGCGTGCTGGTGTCAAGGACTGTGCTGGCAGGGTTAGAGTTGAGGGATAGGAAAGAATAATCGGGTAGTTTTGTACAGCTGTAAAAGCATGGGGAAACCTAACCTGTATTTTTTGTTAATATTTGAGGACAATTGGGAGTCCCAAAGAGGAAACACTTAGCTCTTATTTTTCCTGTTTTTATATTCTCTCAGCTAATCGCTGAGTAGCATTCTTCTCTCCAGGGCACCAGGCAGCCCTCTCTGAGCCTCACAGCTTTCCATACCACATAGCAAGTCCTATCCTTACATTTACAAGACAGAAAATCAAGGTTTTTTCAAGATTTTCTTCCACATTCTGTAAAGCAACCACTAATCCTGTTGCTTTTTGGTAATTATTAGGGTCCTAATATTTGAGACCCGCCATCCAAAGCCAGAGGTGCTGGAAGGCGTGAGGACTTGGCCTCAGGTGTCTCAGCGCCTGGTGACACACACAAGATTCATCCAGGCTTGGCTGTGTGTTAGTGACTCCCCTGGGACTGCTAGGACTTGGGAGCATTTTAACTTTCACTATTTAAAGTAAAGGCTGTCTTGACCTGAGTAGCAGTTTACCACTGATCTCAAAACATTTTTCCCATCAGTGCAAGGGTATATTCAGTAAAGGTACTGCTTTTCACTGTGAGGTCTGTGGTTGTTTTCTGTGGCAGAATATACCTGAAAAACCACCGTGTAACCCCAACTCATTCTTTCCTCTTCTTTAGGGCATCTGTGACCAGGAGGACTTTTGGGCATAGTGGCATTGCTGTGCATACGTGGTACGCCTGTCCAGCACTGATAAAGTCCATCTGGGCTATGGCCATTAGTCAACATCAGTTCTACCTGGACAGAAAGCAAAGCAAGGTAAGCATGTTGAAAGTGAGGAAATAGATGTATTATAGGGGTGAGGTGTTCTAACTCCTCATGGCCCCAGCAAGGTCAAAGTGGCCATTCTACTGCCCTCTATTTCCACTTGAGATCAAAACAAGGCAAAATAACTCAAGATACATGCTGACTTTTGCCAGGCTAAAGGAATTTGTAATGAATTCGTGTCTGTGGGAACAAAGTTTGAGGGGAAGGTTGTACTGAACTATGGCCAAATTGGAGAAGCCAAAGTTTGCAGACAGATAGGGTCGAGTCCCTGTCTGGATGATTGCCACAGTGTCTTCTGGTTCTTCTTTGTGGTTCAGAGTAGCTTCAGACTACACCTGCCTCTGAATTCATCTTGCTATCCTTTGCCTTAACTATTTTATTTTCCCAGAAATGAAGAGTAGAGGATGTTATTTATTTCTCTCACTTCATAGAATCTCACAGCAGATGAAGGGGTAGGATGCTGACAGCCTGGCCTTACAAGATAGTCTTACTGTGGTGTTATACATACTGTAGTGCTCAATACACAGAAGAAACCAACTTGAAACCAAAGGGATGTGTGTGTATTCCCTCTAATTCCTTTCATCAGCAGTAATTTTAGTCATACCCAGAGCAGCAGGAGATGGCTTTGATCACTTTAAGATCACTTTGAGACAGAAGAGAGACTTCTCATGCAGACATCCATCTTCATATGAGCATGCAGTTGTAAAACTTGACAGATAAGATAAATATTTTGTTGAATGGGTACCTGTCAGTGAACATGGACAAAATTGTAAGTTCTCCCAATAGCAGATGAGAGTTTTCTGTCTCCCATTTCTACTCAGCACTACCAGAGCAATATATTACTCTCTCTGTTGCTCTCAATAAAAAAACTTGGCAAACAAACAGAAGTTTTTTTTTTTTTTTCTTTTAGCCAGATGGGTTGGCAGATCTAGCTGCAAGGTATTTAGGTCACTAGAAACCGATAAACAAAAGGAGATTCCCTGCTCCTCCCATTTCTTTGGTAACAAACAGGGTCTTTTAAATGCCCAGGACTTCCCTTCAGTCACTTCTTTTGTTGTTGGCAGATTGTGTTTCAATCTGATCTCCCCTCTCTCACACTCCTACAGACAGCACCACCTACCAGCCCTCGTTTGTCAATCTGTCATGTGTCTTGCTATGTCAGAGTGCTTTGTCACAATAATCCCAGTGGTCATGCTGAGGCTTTGAAGTTAAGGCACACAAATATTTTTGTCCCTTTTTTCTTAAGGGAGCTGGTGTTTCAGTCCGTTGTCCTCATCTTTGACGTGACACTGCCAAGATTGATAGATCCATCAATTTTAAGTGATGTGTTCAATTCATCTCTCTGGTCACTTCAGGACACTATCCGTGTGTGCTTTGCTTTTGAATACCAGTAAAGCATTTGCTAGAGTGAGGCGATGTGAAATGTCTTTGTTTCATCTCTTAGGGGCTCAAGCAAACGTTTATTTGAGTTTCAGGTCACGTGGGTTTGCTTCCCCTTAAATCTCAGTCCGCACTTCAGATGAATTCCCAGCTTCAAAGCACAACTTAGATACTCCTTGCTTTTATGTCCAAACTTGGCATTTCACATAGTTTTGACAAAAAAAATAAAAAATAAAAACAAACTGAGATGAAAAAGCCTGCTGGAACTGATCTCAACTGAGCCTTCACTTCAGTGGTTAGGTTCTGTGGCAGGTGATAAGACATACTGGATGGAGCAAGCTAGAAATCTGTGCTCATGTAACTGGGCACCAGCTGGATTTGGATCTTCTGCACAGCTCCACTGGAAAAGGCCATTCACTTAATTTTGAAATGAACCAAAATCATCTCACATGGATTTTGACCCTTTTGCAAGGAAGTGAGGTCCCGGCTTTCTTTGCAGCTTCACGCTGCATTGAACTGCTGCCAACTCGCTAAGTTCCCAGCATCTCACTCCCCACTGGCTCTGTATGTCTCTCTCTGCAGTCAAAGTGTAACACAGAGTCTGAAAAGATCCCCGGCTTTCTGAGTGAACATGTCAGCGTGCAGAACTCCTGTCAGCTTTCTTTTTTTCAGTAGACAAATGTATCAGGACTTTAAGCCGTGTCTTTGCTCTGTTGACTGCACTGAGTCAATCAAACGTTTGGCCCAGAAGCTTTGAAAAGTCTCCTTTTATGGAAATTTCCAGTAGCACATTCCTGCAAGCACGGCGCTCTTTGGCTCAGTGAACTGTCAGAAAATGGGCCCAGGCTTTCAGAAAATCCCACTGAAACACCTGCAGCAAAACCCCATCACTGCAAGCAAGAAGGATATAATTCATCCCTGGTGTCCATCTACTCTTGCTTTTCAGTGATGTATTTTCCTTCACCTTCTGACCCTGTCAGAATAGCACTGGGGATCAGTTTGGCCCCATGCTTTGAGATGACTCATGAATGAGCTTGTCTCCTCTGTGCAAATGAGACTTGGCAGGTCTGCACTAAGTGCTTTAAATTTTTTTTGCCTTGAGGGACTGCAAGGCCCAAGGGAGTGCTAATGGGATGTAATCTAGCTTTCCGCTATTGTGCTGTCGGTACAAAGTCTTGCACAGGCCTTGCACAAGCTGCTGCTCAGTGGCCTGTATGAAATGAGCTGTTGGTCTGATTCTGCCATTGATGAGTGGCTGTCCAAAGCACAAGACCACCTGACAATGATTGGTGTTGCTGGAGGCAGCAAAGGCTGCAGCGATTGAGCAGCGTGGAAAGTTTACCCAGTTTCCTTCAGGAGATGCTCCATCCCCACTTAGTGGCCCAGCTCTAAAACATTCCCTACCAGCTTCAGCAGGTTTGGGCTGCACCCTCTGTGGTTCCTCCACACTGCCCCGCTGATCCCCAGTCTGCTGTCTTTTGGTATGCTTTTCTTCTGCCCAGCCTCTAGGGTTGTCAGGCTTTATCCTGCTATTTCATTTGTCCGATTTGGGGCATATTTCCAGCTGATGCTGGCTCAGCATGTTGGCCAGGACCACAGCATCCAGCTTCATTGCCTTCCCTTGGCATATTGGTTAGTGCCTGGTCAAACAGGTAGGGCCTGAGCGTGCACTAATTTGCAGTCTGGAAATGAGTGGAAATAAACTACAGGACTGTAATTATTCTACAAATACAGGAAAACTGTCTCCTCATGGAGTGGGAGGACGAGATCTGTCTGTGCAGACTTGGGGTTTATAGCCTTTCCTAGACATCCAGTGCAGAGACTCAGTATAAGAGGTTAGGGTTGACCACAATGGCTATTCCTGGGGTTACACAAAGTATACATAACCCTACATAGCCAGAGGGTTATACAGCATGTAAGCATCTGCAAGGAATAAATCGCCAGGACAGCAGCAGCCTGAAGACTCATTGTCTCCAAAGATCTGGCATTGCAACAAGACAGCAGGTCATGCTCAGGCTCCTTATCAAAACTCAGCAGGAGAAAATCTTGTTAGATAAAAGCAGTGACTTTCCTCTTCCAGAGCCATTTGGAGAACATTGTACGCAAACCTTCTTGCATCTCATTTTTGACCTGAAACCTGAGTTCAGGAAGCAAAAAGTGTCCTACCCTTCTCCCTGGACTGAGTCTAGAGTAGAGCTGCTGGAAATGAAAGGTGTCTGCCTCGTTGTAGCATTAGTTTAAGGTGGTCAGTACTGGTTGCCTGATCTGCTGTGATACATTGGCAGGTGGTTCTGCCTTCACACTCAAATGAGTGGGGATCCTTTGTTCTTAGGATCGTTGTGGAAATAAGCTTGTGAGGCATTCAGGTACCTCTGAATGGTAATAACAGAGCTTATAAATACCCAATAATATCAAACTATAATAATACTTCTGTGGGTGCTTTCAGTACAAGGCTCTCCCAGTGCTATCTTTGTTTACAGTCTTAAATTAATCTCAGAAACACAGTGTGCAACGGGGAGACATTTTACTTTCATTATCATTTCACTCATGTGCAAACAGAGGCAGAGAACAGCTAGGAACTTAAGCTGAAGTGTCTTTCCCAAAGCCTCACAGCAAATCAGTAACAGAGCCGAGAGTGGTGAGCGTGCAGCCATCAGTTCACCCTTAGCTCTTGTTAGAATGATGTGAAGGAATGCCAAAAACCCCATCAGAGCAAACTGTCCCCGCTGGTCCACCTCATGTTAGTTCCTATGGGAACAGATCATGTGCCTTCAGCACCCTACTGAACAAAAGTTTTTGTTATTCCACAATGGCTTAATGAAATGTTTCCTTATGTTTCTCCCTGAAATGCTTGGAAATGACCCTGGTTGGAAGATACAGGATTAGGGGGTTGTTCTGATGTAGCAGTTGCTGTTTCAAGGTGATTCAAATGCTGTACTGCTCAGAAAAAAAGGTCTGGTAAATTATTGTGGCAACTGAAACACCATCATGTGTAGAGTTCATCCTTTCAGTAGTGCTAGGGCTGCCACTGAAGAGCTTTCCCCAGCAGCCTTAATCAATGTGCTTGATCCTCTTGTTAAGCAAGCATCATGTTCAGATGCTGTCAGCAACATGAACCGGAGATAGGTGGCAAACTGCTAATACTAAGGTTTGTAATGCAGAGGCAGGGCAGCCTCTAGGACTGGATGAGCCCAACTCTGCAGCCAGCTGCTGCACTTGTTTTGTTGCTCAGTGCACTGAAAGATTTCTGCCTCCATTGGCTCTGTGGGGCATAATGACGGCTAAACTCACAGCTCCAGCAAAGGAAATTCGGGGGATATCTCACCTGAGCTTTCAGGGCATCTTGTCCCAAATTCTTCCTCAGCAAATTGAAACAGGATGACATCTAAGGAGATCAAGTCTCTCTCTCCTAAGTTAGGTTTATGCATTATGCAGGTTTGCTTTCCCTGGGGTGTGCCTAGATTGCTGACCCATGGTGCTGCGCAGGGTCCTGGCACAGCCAGTTATTGAGCTGGGGCTGACTGTTTTCTTACTTGACTAATATTAATGCTTTGGAGAATTCTGTTGCTGCAGGTGCGCTGTGTGCTGCCTGTTACTCTGAACCATAACCAGAACATGTTTTCCTGCCAGTATTTTCTTCCAGCTTCTCATGAAAGCCCATTTAAGCCAGGTCCTCATCTTGTTGATCCAGAGCTCCTTGCCAGATTTGGACAAACCTTTTGTGGCTTCTTTTAGGTACTAGAGGCAGTCTTTGGCCTTTGAGCTTATGCAGTAGCATTTCTGAAGGTTTCTTGTTGTATTTGGTAACAAAGCGAGTCTATGCGTAGTTTCTTCAAGAGGGAAAAATATCCATGACAAAGACAGAAAATAATAAACAACAGGAAATGACGCCAGAATTACACCCACTTATGAGTGTAAAAAGTGCAGTCCTGAATACAGTTCTGGATTGCTTCCATTCTTGCAAAATAATCCTAGTTTGCTGTGGAGGCTTGTTTCCTGCCACAGTGGGATGACTTTTTGCTTCTGTGAGCTTTAAAGAAGTGCTAGGCCATTACTAACTCTTTTGTCCATGTCCAGTCCAAGATTCATGCTGCAAGAAGCCTGAGTGAGATTGCAATTGACCTGACCGAAACTGGAACGCTCAAGACCTCAAAGTTGGCCAACATGGGGAGCAAAGGGAAAATTATCAGCGGCAGCAGCGGGAGTCTTCTGTCATCAGGTAGGTCCTCCATCCTGTAAATGGAAAGAATATGGTGGGAAGGGCTGTGGTCATAACATAATGGTGAGCTGCCAGAAGCTGCACTGCAGAAGTGGAAATCACTTCCCTTTAGTCTTTCTGTCTGTCCAGGTGTAAGTCCATCTCTCAGCATATAGCCCCACATTCAGCACAGGACACAGCCTCCCTGTCTCTCATTTCAGCTGCTCGTTTCCTCTTTGGCCAGAGGAAGTCTCTCATTTCCTAGCTGAGATTTGGTCTCTCTTCATAGTCTCTGCTGTAATCACCCTGTGGTACCCAGCTCATCTCAGGCCGTTTGCTGCCTGAGGCCAGTGTGTCCATGGAGCAGTTCCCAATCTGCAGTGGGGAAGTGATCAAGCAGCTGAACCCAGCTGAGGCTGGGAATTGGTGACATCCCTCAGCGCTGTCAGGGCAGGGTGGCTCTTTCACATAGTGCACATCTTCCTTGCCTCTCTGTTGCAGGAATTTGCATGGTTCCCCGGGCCCAAAACAGTTGTTCCTGAGCATCCTCCACCAGCTTAGTGCCAGGGACTGAGAGGTTTCTTTTTGTGCCTTAGAGCACCTTCCTGTGTGAGGAGGACATAATCAGTGAAACAAAATCAAGAGAAGTTGATGAGGGAGAGAACTGGAGCATCAGAATAGAAAGAACAGGAAAGGGGAGTCAGGTGCTTGTCTGTATTTCTTTGAGACATTTCTGTCAGTCTGAACAGGTGAAGTTGTATATAGAACAGTGCTAAACACTCTAAGATTGATTGCAGAACGCTTGAAGCTGCTCAGGTGATAAGCTCTTCAGGAGGGCAGAGGTGCTGGTATCAGTATAATTTAACAATTGCAGTCAATTATGTGTCCTCTGCTAAGTGTTACATCAAGTTATCGAAATCAGTTGTGATGAGCAGAGAATAACCTTCCTGTGCTTGCCAAAGGAGGAGTCCACCTAAGAATGCACACGCTTTAAAACTTAACCCACCTTGATGCAGTAGATCAGTTTTTCATCACTGTACATTCTTCGTGTCTTCTAAAAGCCACCCTCTCCTACCTGGAAAATGTCAAGCAAGGGGTTAAATTGCTCAACGACTTCTGAGCTCTGGATTTGCCTGCTGTGCAATTCCTTGCCTTGCCTGTGAACAGAGATGCCTTTCTGCTCCTTGGGTCCGGCTGACACAGCACACAATCCTTGTGTCTGTACCTCCCATCACTCAGGGATCGATGCAGTAGCTGAGCAGCTCCTGGCCTCCTGTCAGGTTGCTGGAGCTTTTTGTTTGGCATTTTTTCTATGTTTCCAGGAGGAAAGTAAATAATGTTAAGTACCCCAAGGAAGTTCTTAAGGTCTTTACAAGATCTCAGCCTCCCGGGCAACGTTCCCAATTTTGTGAAAGCTGCTTGGTAGTAATCCTGTTTTCATGTTTATACACTAACTTTTAGTCTTCCTGGAAAAAAAACATGGAGGTCTGCTTCTGCTCTCACAATGGGAAAGAGCAGCAGCAAAGTAAAAGACAGCAGAAAATCAGGCCCAGAAAAGCTCTAGTGAGGCCAGCACCTGAATAGGGCTGTATGGACAGAAATCCCAGATGGCCAGCAATGCTTACTTTTATTGTCCGTCTATTTTTGCTCTCTTCTCAAATCCATTCTGGCTGAGACTCAGTAGAATTGTGGTAACAACCAGACCAATGCAGAGTTCACTGCCCAAACGAGTGATTTCTTGTGACCTGTGCAGATGGATCAGTCTACATCAGTGCTTAGCTAGGACTGTGTAAACTCTTTGTCGTTTGAGTTGTTGTCCATGGGCCAGGCAGGCATGTTTCACTCCGTGTTCCTATATTAGCTGCCTTCTAGGTCCTATCAGCTGTGGAGGCAGGATTCTAAAGTGTTAAGGAGCATTACAGGGTTTGCAGCTCCTGTGTGCCTTTTGGAGTTAGAAGCATGTTTCTCTAGGTAGGGAAGAGTAGAGAGAAGGCATCTGCCATCAGAGGGCAGATCCCAGAGTATTGGAGGCCCTGGATGGTCACCCAGATCTGCTTCAAGAACCCCTTCACTCAGGCCTGGATGGCAGAGTGACCCAGTCCTGCCCAGCTGCACGGGATGGGGCATTCACTGATTGTCCTGCTGGACACAGTCACTGGCTCCATCCCAGCCCTTGTATTTCCTCCCATTGTGCCGACATTATCAACACAAAGCCACAACAATGGTGGGTTATCGTGGTACAGCCTGCGCGCTGGAGAGAATAAGTGCGAATGATTAAGTGGCCACAGTGGATTTCCATACTATAAATACCCTGAGTGACTTCAAATCACCAGGGCAGAGCTGAATCTGTTTGCTGTTCCTGCTTCCAGGAATCTGAATCTGTTTGCTGCTGTTCTCTGCCCTTTTTCCTGGAAATTACTTGTCGCCATTTCCTCTCTTCACCTTACTCCTCCTCAGCAAAGAGGCTGTCCCTGCCATGTGGAGCGTGCCAAAGTTGACATGTTTCCCCTGAATTTGCAGCAAGACTGCAGGGAAATAATAGCTGTTGTTTACAGCTGTCACAGCCAAAATCTTGCTGTTCATCACATTGTAGTTGCTGCATCACTTACAGTCTCAAGACACACCAGAGAGGTAATGGAGCTTTCTGCTGGAGTAGTGATTTCCTATGATCACAGCAATTCAGGACCAGAGCCTGAGCTCCTCTGTGTTTCCCAGGCCTTCTGTCTCAGACAGCATCTACTGCAGTTCTGAGTTTTATCCTTATTTCAGCTTTGAAGGGACTACCCAAAATAGAGAGCTGCCAGGATTTAGCTCAAGGATCTTCTGAGCCATCTCTGGGTATGTAGGGCAAGATTTGCTCATGAATGAAAGCTCTGCTTTCAGACTGGCATGAACCGTGATCAAAAGCAGCAGATAATTATTGGGATGAAATCAAGCAAGGTCTACTGTGGATTTTTTTCTTTAAAGAGCAGTCCATGCCATAAGAGCTTTGCAGTGCGCTTAGCTAGCAAGGAGTCCTATTGTTGCTGGGTTATTGTTGGCCTGAACCCCAAACTGCCTCTTTCACAGAATAGAATCATAAAGTCAGTATGACTGTAAATGACCTCTCTGATTATCTAATTCAACCATCAACCCATCCCCACCATGCCCACTAACCATGTCCCTCAGTGCCACATCTACACATTCCTTGAACACCACCAGGGACAGTGACTGCCACCTCCCTGGGCACTCTGCTCCAGTGTCTCACCACTCTTTCTGAGAAGAAATTTTTCCTCATATCCAGCATGAACCTTCCTTGATACAACTTAAGGCCTTTACCACTTTTCCTTTCATTTCACTGAGTCGAGAGGAAAATTGGTGCTTTAACTCTGCAGATGTGATAGAGGCCCCTGAGCCATGCTCCTCCAGCAGCAGCAGAGGTTTCCTGTGCGTGGACCTGTTTACATTTGCAGATGCCACAGTGTGTGATTCCTGGGCCCTGCTGCTCCATCTGGCAGGAGCATCTCCTAGCAGTACTGAGCTGATGAGTGTTGGAGTGGGTGACCAGCACCCACACAGCCCCCAGCACTGCCTGCAGGATGTTGGATCGCATCCTGTGCTGAGCTGCACTGGCTGGGCTCCTGCATGCTGCACAGGATATCCTATATGTCTGGCAGAGCTGAGAGAGAGTAACTGTCTGAGGTTGCTGGCTGCTGCATGCTGACATCCTGGTGCGGTGAGTCAGCCCAGGCTCTGGCATGGAGCAAATGTTGGGGACCATCCCTCCCTGCTCAGGGGACAGCTTGCTGTGGGGATCCGGATGAAATGCCAGCAAACTGAAGCCAACAGGATGTAGTGTGAAGGGATTGCCATATTTAGATGTGGTTTTGTTGGAGGAGACTCACAAAATAAGAAAGACAAGAGTTGCCTGGGTTCTCCTGCCTTGCTTCTGCTTGGCCACCCTTTTCTCTCACAGATAACAGATCCAAGCCTCAGGTTTTTCTGCTCTTCAACATGCCATCTATCCTCCTCGTTTGTTTTCATCATTTGCATTTATCCTTTTCCAAACTGATGCCACCCTGCTGCAACAGGTGGAGGGCTTAGAGACAAACAGTGAGTCACTGGTAGGGCTTTAACTTCCTTAACTCTGCCTCATGTTGCTGGTCTCCTTGCATCTGATAAGGTTTAAAGCAAAGCTTGACTTGGAGGAGACACCTGTTAACTCTGCAAACCTCAATAAGCACAGCTGACCTTAGTCAGACCCACCGGGTATGTGAGTTGGTGCATGTCCCTGTCAGTGGCACCAGGAATCTCCCAATACCAGCCCGTTGGCACTGGTGAGAAACTGAGTAGTGCATTCTTCTGGAGTAGTGAGTTGAGCAAGGAGGATCACGTTCTCCCTGTCTCATAGCTTTTGTTCGTCTGAATGTTGGTAGAAGTCACCCAGAGAGGCCAAGGGCTATCAGAAGTTGTATAGCATATTCACAAATTAGCAGGATATTATGAATGCTCAAGTCACCGAGACCCATCTTCCACCGTGTGCAGGTATTTAACAACCCCCACTTGAACAGATTTCTGATGGCTGTCAAAGAGACAGCCCTCTGCTTCCAACCCCTTGTGTTTTCACAACCTTTTTTCTTTTGGGGACATCAGATGGGTCTGCAGAATGATATTAAAATGCAGAATTCAGTAAATCTTTACACAGCAGTGGAAAGGAAGCTAAACAAGAATACTCACATAAAGGTTCAAAAGTTACGCAGAGGAATTACATATTTCAGCAGTATTTCTCTGGTTTGTGCATTAGGAACTAGTCCTAATTGTGGGAGCTAAACTACCTGTGAAACCCCCACCCAGTCAACCATTCCTGTTGCATCAGGACTGTTCTTTTTCAGGCTGATTTTTTTCCATTGATGCTGCCTTTGGGAGGCACTGGGCAGCTGTGACTCAGTGAGCATAATATTTAATAAGGCTGATGTAAGGTAGTATCTGCTTGGTTGGTTTGGTTTGTGCTGGTTTTTAATTATTTCTTCGATTGTTTTTATGGTCTTCTGATTTGTTCTGACATTTTGGGGTCAGTTACCACAGGGTTTAGAAGTGGGTCTGTGGTCACAGCCTTGCTTGAGGCTGGATTAATACATTTTTATAAATGAAGAGCTTCTAATGGGAGCTGTAAGCACCCTAGCGATAGAAAGAGCGCTGTTCTGTGTGTCTTCACAAACATCTCACTCTGGCTTGATTCTCTTGACTGATCAAGTTGGCACTTGGTTTTTGCCTGTGAGAATAAACAGAGTATCTAACCATAAAAATCTGATAATACAACCCAAAGCACTTCACTTTGCTCAGACAGAAATCCCTTCTCTTCAAGAAGTTCTGTGGCAAGATGGGAGTTGGCCTCTTCTCCCAGGTAACATTGTTAGGATGAGAGGCCTTAAATTGCACCATGGGAGGTTCAGGTTGGATATTAGGAAGAAAATTGTTCTCAGAAAGATTGGTGAGGCATTGGCACAGGCTGCCCAGGGGGTGGTGGAGTCACTGTGCCTGGAGGTGTGCAAGAAACATGTAGATGTGGCACTGAGGAACGTGGTTAGTGGGCATGGTGGGGATGGGTTGATGGTTGGACTAGATGATCTTAATGGTCCTTTCCAACCTTAATGATTCCATGATTCTTTGACTTCCAGATCTCCCCCAGACCCTTTGCATTCAGGGAGCAGTGGGAAGGGTGGCCAGATGTGTGTGTAGTTGGCATTGCCCCTGACCACATCGGGGTTGAGGCTGCATGGTTCTCAGGCAGGGTCAGCACAGCTGGGGCAAATGCCTTGAACTGTCTGTGCTTGATTTGGGTCTGTACCAGCTCAGCCAGAAGCTGTTCATTTCCTTCTTGTCAGCACTCTCCAAATCAGGCATCTGGGCAGCACTTAGACTATTCATACGTTTTTAAATGTTTCAGCATCTTTGTAGCTGCTCTGGCAACCAGCAGTGCAAAAATGAACAGCTTTTAAAAATAAATCAGAGCCTGGTGTGGAGGTAGGGAGCAGAGAGAGGAAGGAAAAGGGAAGAACAGTTGAAAGAAAAACACAGATCATTAAAGTTGTCCTAAAAGGGGGAAAAAAGAAAGAAAAAAAAAAAAAAGGGGGTTGAAACATCTGCTGGAATTGTGAGCAACTTTTTTTACCAGGACTCAGCAGATTGTTGGCAATTAAGTGAAGAAATAAAGCAGTTTAGCTTTGCTAGAACTGCTCACCAGGGTTGCTATTAAGAATTACTAAATGCTAGAGAGGGCTTCCCCTGCCAGTGTAAATACAGGGCTCCTCTAGAAGATCCTGTGAAGTTCTTGCAGTGCAGATGTATTCACAGAATTTAGTTTTATTGCTCAGTGGGTGCAAACAAACCCTTATGAAATGAGAGTGACTAGAGCAACTAAACAGACACACTGCTGTGAAATTGTTCTTCTCTGCCTGATGATGCTCAACCTGGCTAACCCTCAGTGACCCTTCCTTCACCTTTCCTGATCCAGGACAGCCCAAAAATGTTGTAACGAATGAAAGGTGGCACTTTGCAGAACGAGTGCCAGCTGTCATCCTATATGGAGACTGCAGAAAATAGTGGTGAAAAAGATCTGTGAGATTTTCTGCTCCCACAGGACAATTGCAGAGCTATTTCATGGCACGGGCTGCCTTGAACTTCTTTTGGTTTTGCTTTAACAGTCTGCTGGAATATTAGCAACGAAAGATGAAGCTGAAAGCACAAATTTCAATCTGGTTTGCTGCCAGAACAAAGAGTTGTTCCCAGTTTCCTTCCAGAGCTCTGTGAAATGGCAGCAACATTTACAACTGGCTTTTGCTGAACACCTTCGCTGTGCACTCAGAGGCCAAGCTGCAAATGTGTCTAGAAGCAGCTCCTCACTCCCATCCTACACATAACACAGAAACCTCGATGTAGCGTCCTTTCGTATTTCACTCATGCTTTCTTTGTGCTGTTGCTCAAGAGCTGTGGGGGACAGCCTCAGTGTCACCCTTGGGCACCAGGTACTGAGATGGAGGGAACGCTGAGGACCTGAAGGAACCCTCTTGAAGTTCATTGCTGTGTCACATTTTCTCTGCAGGCTCAAACGTGTCTCCACAAGAAGTCCCTGCAGAGCTGGTCACATTCCAGCTGTCTAAACATAGGTGTCTTGCATACCTGTGTTTAGATGAGAGTATCCAACTGCCAGTTCAACAGAGTTTATGTCTCACAGAATCTTGTGTCATACCCACCACCCCATAGAAGGCACCTCAGATACCTTAGATCACCTAGATGCATCTGTTGAGGCAACGGGAACCTCTAAACCACAGCAACCCTGTCAGTTCAGACCAGCTGTAGCTGAACATATTGCAGTGGCATGAGTGTAGAAAAGCGTGTAGAGATGGTATTTTCCCCTTCCAGTGATTGCTTTGCATCTCACAGTGTGACCGTAACCTTCATTTGTTAGTCTGTGACATAAGGATGCACTCAGCTTATGCATCATCATAAACTCATGCCCAAGCCCAGATAGATTGAAGAGGGTAAATGCTGAGCGCATCCTAAAAGGTCAGCCACTCAACTTACAGCTATATGCAAACAAAGTTACTTCTTTTTTGAGATGCAAGAAGCTGGATAGGAACTGGTGCATCATCCCAAACAAACTGATGAAAAATCAGAAATTCCATTGATAAGTTTCCCTAAAGAGCTGAAGTTAGGAATTGTTGTGACCTCTGATTAGGAGTCTGACTTAATTCTGGATTTGTACCACGAAGTTGTAGTGGTGGAAGTTGCCGGGTAATTGCCACATGAAAAGTCAAGCCATTTGGACACCCGGTTCAAATATTTTGACCTATCTCTTCCCAAGCAGCAGCTACTGCCCTGGAAAGACCTGTGGGTGGCTGTTGTTTGGTTTTGTTTTACAGCTTAGTGTGCTTTTTACAGGAATCTGGCTGAGTAATTTTATTCCATTACTCTGTTGTTGTTTTTTCTTGTAAAGCAGACTCTTTAAGTGGATCGAATTAAATGTTTACTACTAGAGTAATTACAGCCCTTAAAGAAGCCATCTGCATTGTAAAGTGGTTTCTCCTAGGCTTATTTTCCCTAAAATGCTTCTCCAGGGCTTTGTGAAGTGTGCTGTTATTTGCTGTTGGGAAATTTCGTGGGAATGATTTTTTTAGGATCTCTGCAGGAATAATTTTGCTGCTTTTATTTTTCTGGATAATGAATGTCTTTGTGTATTCCTCTGTCCAGTCTCACTCTGTTAGTTTAAGCATTAAGAATTAGCTGTAAACAAACATAACTGTATAACACCTGCTTCGTATCGTAGCCTGATTTCGTTTTGGACAGACCACATCCAGGCTTTGGTACAATTACAGGCATCCCAGATGTGTGTTCTGCTGTCAGCTGCCATAGTGAAGTCATTGTTTATTGACAGGTTCCCAAGAGTCAGATAGTTCTCAATCTGCCAAGAAAGACATGCTGGCTGCACTGAAATCCAGGCAAGAAGCCTTGGAAGAGACGCTGCGCCAACGCCTGGAAGAGCTGAAGAAACTGTGTCTCCGAGAAGCGGTAGGCAGTGGATCTTTTATAGCTCTTAACACTTGTTGCTTGTACATCCTTACAGCATGCTTTTTGTTTGGAGGTGGCAGTCATCAGAAGGATGACATCCAGGTCTTTATCATGCTAAGCTAGCACTGCTTAGGTCTAATGCACAGAGGGGAAGGTTTGCTTGTGCCACGGTTACAGGAGTTCATAGCCCAGTGCCTTCACTTCAACTCCAGCCCCATCGTCAGTGCAGCCACAAATGCTGTGCAATACAGCCATGCCTCGCCGGGGCACAGTGCTAGCAGAAAGGAGCTATTTCCTCACTGTGCTGCAATAGGGTTGGCCTGAGCCCATCTGTCAGCACCTTAAGAGCTGTTAAGAAGTGTTATTTCTTTCTCTGGATGATTTGACTGAGCCAGTTGATGGACGCTTGGGGTTTGACCCAGTCTTGCAACCCTACAGCTCATCCATCAGCAGGCTGCAGCTGGAAGCATTTCCTCTCAGGCTGCCTTTAGTCCTGTCTGCTTTGCTGTGGGAATGGCCCAAACACAGGGAAAGGAAGGTGAACCAAGGGGGAAAAAAGGGTTAAAAGGGGGGGGGCATAATCAAATAAGCATGGCCAGAGCCATTCACAGCAGTGGCATCAGGTTACCTCAGGCCATCACCACTCCAGTTACTCATTAATTCAGATTACATTTCAGACCTGTGCCTGTGAATACTTTTCAGCTTATGAAGGCTGCGTGGTAGCCCACGTTCATTTTGTTCTGCTCCAATTTTGTTGCTTTTACAGAAGACATTAACTGTTTCCCTTCTGCCCTGCTTTGTATTAAGTTCAGGGTTGTATAGAAGATATCCTCAGGAACAGATGCGTGAATCTGTGTCTGGATGCAGTGCGTAGAGCCCCATCAAAGCAGAATGAACACATTACAGAAGAAAAGCTGAAAGAACTCCACAGGGCTGGAAGGGCAACCCAGAATGGGACACATGAGATGTTTCAGCAGTGCCTCTCGCAAAAGGGGCTGTGTACATCAGCACAGAGCTGGAAAGTGCTTGGAGGAAGGATCAGAAAAGGCCAGACCCTTTTCAAAGTGACCTGAAAATAGTAGAAAGAAAAACCCCATTAGGGAGTAGAGGAGAGGCCAGGGCAGGCAGGGCCTGAGCTGTGCACTCACATTGAGGTCAGTTGCTGTTCTTTGGGATTCAGATGATTTAGGTTACTCTGCCAGCTGGATCCTCTCAAGGCTGATGCTAAAGAACACAAAACCCTTTTGTCCTTCGTGGGGAGACTTTTGAGTACGAGGAGTTGGGCTGTTCTCAGAGTGAGACTCCTGTGTTTTTCGTTGGGCATTTGAATGCCTTTAATGCAGAAATGTGGGGCTGTATTCTGTACTCCAAATAAATCCACACAGCACAACAACAAACATTACCTTCAGTGTTGGCACTCACTGCTTCCCGTGTTCCAGGTATTTCTCAGTTCTGGAGGATTTGCTTCAGATTTTGAACAAATTTTTACAAATAACCCCATCAGTCTGACAGAGCATCATCTAATATTGTTCCAAAGCTGCTCATGACATCACCTGGCCTTGGAAGGGCCTCTGATACATGAAATGGTATCAGTCAGGTAATGAGGTACCAGGCACTGCTTTTAGTGACTATTTGCACTGCGTTCCTCTCAGACACATCATGAATCAGGTGGGAACATTTTTTGTGCAGGTCATAACCTGCATGGCTGTTGCCACTGGGACTTTCTAGCGCAGTGAAGGGTTCAGGTGTGTCATCTCCCTTGCAGAAGGAGCCCAGAAGAGAGAAGCTCTTCTTTTCCTGCTCACCCTGTAGCAGAGATGAAAGCGTGCGTGCTGTAATCTGTTCACCCCAGACCCCAACGCCCAAGGGATGGGCAGCACTTACAAACTGTGCTGGGCAGGCAACAGAATCTCTATTCATGCCCAGGTTAAAAAAGCTTCCCCACGCTCAGCAACAGAGCCTGGACCACATTCTCAGGGCTGGGTGTTTATCAGCCTGAGCTAAATGTGGTGTTAATGACCGCCTGTCATTTTAAAGTCACAATTCAAGAGCAGCACTGTGCTTTGCACATGCCAGGACTCTGCTGCAGCATTTCCCAGGTTGCTAACAGTGTTTTCTGCTTGCAGGAGCTCACAGGAAAGCTGCCACGAGAATATCCCCTCGATCCTGGGGAGGAGCCACCCATTGTAAGGAGAAGAATAGGAACTGCCTTTAAACTGGATGAGCAGAAAATCCTGCCTAAGGGAGAGGTAGGATTTGACCTTCCCTTCCAGCTGTGTGTTCCCACTTCTGGTTGCTACCACATCTAGTGTGCATGGCATAGAAGCCACAATCTTCCTGTTTCAAATGACTGTAGTTGGTCACAGTGCCTGTTTTATGAGCCAGCAGTGTGTCCAGTGACCAAGAGGGCCAGTGGCATCATGGCTTATATCAGACACTGTTGCCAGCAGGAGCGGGAAAGCGATCATCCCTCTGTACTCAGCTCTGGTGAGGCTGCACCTTGAGTACTGTGTTCAGTTTTGGGCTCCTTGCTACAAGAAAGATATTGAGGCCATGGAGCGTGTTCAGAGAAAGGCAACGAAGCTGTGAAGGGTCTGGAGTACAAGTACTATGGGGAGCAGCTGGGGGAACTGGGATTGTTCATCTGGAGAAGAGGAGGCTCAGGGGAGACCTTATCACTCTCTACAATTGTCCAGAAGGAGGTTATGGTGAGGTGCGGGTTGGCCTCTGCTTGCAGGTAACAGTGGCAGAGCAAGAGGAAATGGCCTTAAGCTACAGCATGGGAGATTTGGGTTGGACATTAGGAAGAACTTCTCTGACAAAGTGGTCAGGTGCTGGAAAGGGCTGCCTGGGGAGGTTGTGTAGTCACTGTCCCTGGAGGTGTTCAAGAAACATGTAGATCTGGAACTGAGGGACACAGCTTGTTAGGAAATATTGGTGAGAGGAAGATGGATTATTGCACTGGATGATCTTGGAGGTCTTTTCCAACTTTGGTGATTCTAAGATTTTTTTTTTAATTCCCTTCAGAAAAGAGAAGCAGGAGAGGTTGCTTGTCCAGAGTAAAGGTTAAACTCTCAGGGCTCAGCCTTGGCTGTGCTAGAAGCAGCAGGAATAGCCAGGGTGACCAACTGGATTGTGACAGCCCGGGTGACCAACTGTAGTGCCCTGTGTGAGCAGGGAGCACATGGAGGGCCCCCTGAGCCATCTGAGCCCTGCTGCTGCCCTGCGTTGTTACTACAAACAGCAACCTGCTTTCTGCTTCAGCAGTGATCTCAACTCAGATCTCCCCTAGCAGGAGAGAAAAGCAGCACAATTACTTATCTTAGCCCTGCAATAGCAAGATAAAAGCATAAAAGATACCTCCCCAGTCCTTACACAAAAGAGGCTCCGTCCCTACCTATAGGGAGCTGGATTTATGTTTTTTTCTAAGTTTGCTAGGGAGTGTTTGTTCTTTTTCCTTGCTCCCACAATGTGCTGGGTCAGTGCCCTGAACCGTGGCTGTGAAAACAGGCCTGCAGCAGCTGTAAGGCGGGCCCCGATTCACAGAGGAGCCATTGTCTGCAGGGACACATTTGTCTCAAGACACTTGTGTATATCCCAGTTTTGAGTTTCTTTTTCATTTTTGTAAGAGAGCCTGAAGCTGGTGTGACTGTGTGGTTTAAGGCCCAGGGAATTAACTGTCGTTTTGTTGGCATTTTTCTTCTGCCGAAAAAAATAAACAGCTGGAGCTCTATAGTTTTGTTCTCAATGGAGCCTGGGAGAGGAATTCCACCAAAGTCAAATATTCATGAACTAGCACATTTAATTAAGCTTTTCAAAGGGAAGCACAGTTTAACTCAGTTACTCCTGCAGGTCCTGCAGTCTGTTGGCTGCTGTGTTAAAAACTGATCCCTGGTTTCCACAGTTCATTTCTGTTAAGCGGTTTTTGGGGGCACTCCATGAGGAATGTCTACAGTGCAAAGCTAGGCTGAGCAGGGGGAAAAGCATGAAGGCAAAGCAGTTCTGCCCCACTGCAGGCACTCTGCCTTTTGGCACCAGCAATCCAAACACGCCGAGTCAGCTTTTCTCTATCCCCTTTTTCATCTGTCAAACTTTAGGACTGTATTGAAAACCATAAATTTCTGTTCTCAAAGAATAATGTTGGGCTGTGTTTACTTGGCTGCCAGTTTGAGAAAGTTCAGAGAGGCCAGTGTTGATTTTCATGTGCTTTTCAGCAAGTGCAAGCTCTAGAAACTCAATTTAAAACAAAGGTGAAATTCTCTTCCAGTCCCATAAATCCAGAACTGAAATTACCAACTATGACAAGGACCTGAAGCAAAGCACTTCCCTCTGAATACAGGTGATATCCCTCATTTTCTGAGGCTTTATTCATAGGTGCCTCACTGGATGAAAAGTAGATGGTTAGGGCTGGCAAGAAAATTAAGATGTTTTTCACCTAGTTACACTGAATGATTTAGAACTGAATCTGTGAAGGCTTGAAATGACAGCTTGCACCAAACTCCTAATAACTTTAAAATAAGACCTTCACCAGAACACAAACTGCAGAGTAGGCTTCTACTGTAGTTCTTGGTAGTCACCTCTTCGTGGTCTGGAGTTCCCGACTCTGGGAAGGATTTTGAAGAAGGCAGTGAGCCAGCTTCCAGGCCTTAAAACTCTGTTGTGTCGAATCCACTTTTAATAGGCTTGGTGTTGATAAATTTATAAACTCTGCAGTGCAAAAAAAAAAAAGGTTCTGCTAAAAAGATGGAGGGGTTGCTTCAGTCTTCAGAAACGATTGCTGTTATTTCATGGCAGTGCTGACTCACCACTGACAGCAAAGGACTTTTTCCAAGCCAAAAGCCCAAAATAAAAACTTCAGAGAACAATTTCAGTTTGATTAATTCCTGCAGCATCCGTTCTTGCAGCACGCACCACTACTAAATGAAGAGAAAGGATTTGAATTTGCGTAATTGGGATCTCCATGGCAATGTGTCCGTCAGTGTGATCTGAACACCCACAGTTCACTGGAAGTAGAAGAGCTTGGCTTTTCTCCCCCATTATGCAATGTGTGGTGTTCCCCTTTTTATCAACAAACTAACACCAAAACCTGATGATGATGAGCAACAAGAACTCCAAGGTAGCTGAATTCACTACACAAAACAAATGTCTTTGAAAATGATAGCTTGAGGTCCCAGCGCAGACCAAGCTGTATCAGCTTCTGTGTTTGCATAAACTGACCCAGATCCCTTGATTTGGGATGATAACTAAGAGACAGTTATCTGTAGAATTAAAAATTCTACTGACACTCTGTAACAGCTAATGTTGGATACACAAGCCCTTTTTGGCATACACAAAATGTGCTTACACTCTGATTGCTCTGAAGTCACCCTTCTGGCTTGTAACTTGAGGAGACAATTTCCTAGTGTAATGCATTGGGGAAGCCCATAACTACCTCAGCTCCTACTCTCCTGGATTTTGACAGTCATGCACCAGGGAGGAATTAGCCCTTCTTCACCTTTTCTTACCCAAAGAAGTCATTGAGTGCCAAGCTTGTCGAGAAAGTTAAAACTGTAGCCTTGCATCTGTGTATAGCACTGCTATCAAACCAGGCTCAAATGTGGTGCTGGGGAACAGGGAGAGGGAATGAGTAGGAGGTGGATGTAAAAGGTTGAATGAGTCACTGGTAGAGCACCACTGAAGTGGGCCAACGTATGAAAAGGCAAACAGCACGGCAGGACTGGGGCTGAAGCACTCACATCCTCTGTGTGTGGGTTGTGCCTTCCACCAGCTGTGCTGCCGGGCACTCGTGGGCAGAGGGAGTGAGGTGGGTCTGCTTAGGGAGGCCCTGGGATGAGAGGAGCAGCATAGAGTCACAGAACCAGAGAATCGTTTGAAATGGAAAGGACCTTTAAAGATCGTCTGGTCCATCTCTCCTGCAGTGAACAGGGACACTTACAGCTAGATCAGGTTGCTCAGAGCCCCGTTCAGCTCGACCTTGGATGTCTTCAGGGTCAGGGCATCCTCCACCTCTTTGGGCAACCTGTTGGTGGATGATTTCCTGATGGCCTTTGCTGGAGGCCCCTGGACTCAGGGGGAACTCCTCCCCAGCTGAGCCAGAAGTTTGGTGGCAGCCAGAATCTGCTTGCCTTTTCCCAGGAGGCAGAGCTGGAACGCCTGGAGAGGGAGTTTGCCATTCAGTCCCAGATCACAGAGGCTGCCCGGCGCCTGGCGAGTGACCCGAATGTCAGCAAAAAGCTGAAGAAGCAGAGGAAGACATCCTACCTGAATGCACTGAAGAAACTGCAGGAGATCGAAAACGCCATCAATGAGTATCGCATCAAATCTGGAAAGAAGCCAACCCAGAGAGCTTCCTTGATCATAGATGGTAAGTGGGGCTCAGCACCCACAGCACTCCAAAAGGGTACATGGAGGCCAACGAGCAATAATTTTGGCCTTGTTCTCATATTTGACATATGAGATTCTGCTCCCCTTCTTGTCTGTCCTGTCTAGAGGGCCCTGGGGGTGCTGAAGTTGAGTTATCCTCTCCATGTGCTGTCAGATGGGCATCTGGGATCTGTGTTGGGATATCTAGGGGTATGCTGGCTCACAAGACAAGACACAGGATCATGCTGTAGATTACAAGGATATCAGGAAAGCAGACTGTGACTCCTTTGTTCACCTGTAAAATCGCTCTGTTACCCTGGAGTAATACTGTACAAATGTAATTAATGTTAGCAGATTGGGGTGAGCTCTCTAGCTGAAAGGCATCTGTAAAATCAGAGTGGTGGCAGTGTCATTGCTGTGTTCAAATGCTTTTTTTCTTTTTATGTTTTTACAGTGTAATTCTCAGGGTGCTTTATGGTTTACTGGGTTGTTGATTGGTTTTTCATGAAATCCATTAACTTTCTGTTGTGGTTCTTTCTCCCTTGCTGAATTTGCCCTTTCTCTTTAACTTACAGAGCTTTCTCTGTGTCTCTGTGCTGAGATTAGAGCTGCTGTATTTGTGACCTGGGTACCAAGTCATGCTGCAGGCAGGGATGACAGACAGCTGTGAGGACACGGATGGGGGAGGCAGCTCATACATGCATGCCTGGAACACGAGAGTTTCTGCATCTGCTGTTGCAGAGGATACAGAAAGCGTTTCCCTGAATTACACAGAGCTGGTACCTAGTGTGGGCCTTAAGGCCCAGGATCTTCAGCAGACAAAGTCTGCCTGCTGGCAGGTTGCCATTTCACATCCGCTGGGGATCTCAGCTCACTGTTGTGACTCAGCCTTAATCCCCATTAATTGAAAAAGAGTTAGCAGCTCCTTGAAAGGCAGCCTGGTAGCAAGAGGCCTGGCCTACAGCTCAGCCCTCAGACTGAGTGGGCTGAGGCAGTTATTTATAGGAATATCATTGTCTCGTGGCTTTGAGGAGAGGAAGGTGTGGGTGACTGCTTAAGGCCAAGAGTTGGTTGAAGATCACGGCACGGTTCACAGTTTGGTCAGTGCGATTCTCGTGACCCTCTGACCATCTTTTTCTTCTCCTCAGAAGGAAACATTGCCAGTGAAGACAGCTCCCTCTCGGATGCCCTTGTTCTTGAGGATGGTATGTTGGCTGCTGTATGTTGTAGAGGGCAGGAAGGAAAAGGGGAGGGATGTGTGAATTCCTGATTGATGCTCAAAATGGGGGGCCTTTTCTTTGTAATGATCCATTCAAACTTGCTAGTACCGAAAACATTCTTGCCTGCGAGCAAGGCATGATGCTGTCCCGTGAAATAGGGCCAGCACTGAAGGTCACATAGCCATCACCTCTTTCCCTTCTTCTCTTGACAGAGGATTCTCAGGTCACCAGCACAATATCCCCTCTCCACTCCCCACACAAAGGACTCCCACCCCGGCCACCCTTGCACAACAGGCCTCCGCCTCCGCAGTCACTGGAAGGCCTCCGCCAGATGCATTACCACCGCAACGACTATGACAAGTCCCCCATCAAACCCAAGATGTGGAGCGAGTCATCCTTGGATGAGCCCTATGAGAAGGTCAAGAAACGCTCCTCACACAGTCATTCCAGGTGAGCCAGCTATCTCCAGTCCTTATCACACAGACATCCTCCCAGACGGAATGTCTGTGAATCCTTACAAAACCATCTCTTACCAAAAGGAGACATGCAGGCTTTGGAGGTAATACAGATGTGATAAAAAGCAGGCTGCGTTCACATGGCGTGACTCAGAGCAGCATCTGACCCCACTCCCACTTACTCTGGAGATCACAGGCATGTGCCTGGGACCTGGAATAAGGCAGGGAGCCCCTTCCCCAAATTCCTTCCCAGGAACTGAAGCCAAGTGTTTGCTCTGCAGCAATCACAAGAGGTTCCCCAGCACCGGGAGCTGTGCTGAGGCAGGGGGGAGCAGCTCCCTACAGAACAGCCCCATCCGGAGCCTTCCCCACTGGAACTCCCAGTCCAGCATGCCCTCGACGCCGGATCTACGGGTACGCAGTCCACACTACGTCCACTCCACACGGTAAGTTCTCCCAGCTCCACAACAGGCTCACTTTGCTTGCCCTAAAATAACTGTGCTTTGCTTTATCCATCCCCCAGGATATTCATTATTTCGCCATTCAGGAAAGGACACAAAGCAGGCCTATTCATACCAGATGCTTGAGCCCTGTTGTTATCATAGAATCTCTCCTGAACTGAGATACTGAAATCACCTCAGTTAAACTTGATCCTTCCCCTTATCTCCCCCCTCAAAGTAATGAAGCTTTTCTTCTACTGGAACTCCTTGTCCCACTTACTGTTTATAGGCCCTATAAACCACACACAACCTTCAGAAGAGATGTGATGATAGTGCTAAACTGCAGTAAAGTCCTTTCTGGCTCCAGCTGGAGATAACATACTGTTTCATTTTTTATACAAAATATTAGGTAGAAGTACTCTCTCATGGTGGCATATAAAACGTTTATATGTGTGTGCTCTCAAGTGGAGAGAGGCTGCACAAAGCAATCCACCCAAGGACCCAGGTGACAGTGACATAATCCCAGGGTTGAGACAGGAAAGACTTCAAATCGTAGTGGTGATTTGATGTTCATGGCCCAATTTAATCCCAGTTTTTACCAGGAACTGTTCAGCTTCGTTATTACTTTGCTCCTGTGGTAAATTTCATGGACAGTGAGAGAAGCAGAGCTGAGCCAAAGCTGTGTGCTGTTAGTGGTAGTGCTAGCATCCTGTAGCATGGCATAAATCAAGAGCAATGCCAGCACATCAGACTCAGACAGAAATGATGCGAGGTATCAAGGCCCTTTGTTACAATGGTTACAAATTTGAGGCTGAAAATGACTTACAAGAGCACAGTGTTAAGGCTGGAGCTAAGCTGCATGAGAAACAAGCCTGGCACCGTGCTTGAGAAGACCTTGACCAGCTAGGGGCTGTATTTGGGTGTGTGCAACAACCATTGCTAGGTCTGCTGCATGCCCCAGCCTTGGCCATCTGTCATTCGGGTGTGTAACTCCTCACAGGGCAGTGTTCCTGCTGCTTGAACGGATGGCTGAAGCTCTCCCAGCAGCTGGGGTGAACAGAGACCACCCAGGCTTGGCCATGAATCAAGCCTTGTAAATTTGTGATTCCAGGTGGATGCCTCAACAGCAGTCACCCACTGACTGTATTACACATGTAACCCATGGCTGGGCCCCAGTAAAACATAGCTGCTTTACAAAGGTGGCATTTTCAAAGGGTAGAGTCACTGTGTTTCAGGCTAAATATGGGCAATCTGTACTTTTATCTCTGCCACTAATTTCAGAAAAGGTACAAGTCGAATTGTACCTGTGCAGGGGATTCACATGCCACTTGCAAGGGAATCCCACCACTGAGGCGATGGCATTTGCAGAGCTGCAGCAAAGTGAACCTGGTAGTACCAGGATGGTGCTGGTCCAAACAGCTCTGCCATGGCTCCGCCATGAGCTCACCAGTTTTTGTCCTTCATGCTGGATCCTTCCCATCCTGGCAAGTCACAGAAGAATTGAGCTTGTAGATTGAATACTACCAGCAAGGAGAATGGATAGGAGCCAGACTTGGACCTAACTGTCCCAAACCCAACAGCAAGGAAACAGGTTGCTCTGCAGCCAGCAGCCCCATGCAGAACTGGAAGAGCTGCCCCCAAATTCCCTTTCCAGTGAGACCAAACATGTGCAGAAAGGGAGAAGTGCGTTGTCCTTGTGACTTACCAACTTGAATGTTTTCCTGGTACCTGCAGGTCAGTAGACATCAGCCCGACCAGACTGCACAGCTTAGCTCAGCACTTTAGACACCGGAGCTCCAGTTTGGAGTCACAAGGCAAGCTCCTCGGCTCAGAAAATGAGACAGGGAGCCCCGATTTCTACACCCCAAGGACTCGTAGCAGTAACGGCTCTGACCCCATGGATGACTGCTCATCCTGCACCAGCCATTCCAGCTCTGAGCATTACTACCCTGCTCAGATGAACCCCAACTACTCCACCCTGGCGGAGGACTCCCCATCGAAAGCCAGAGAGCGGCAGAGGCAAAGGCACAAATCAGCAGGCAACCTGGTCTCTTCCAATTCAGGGAGCATGCCCAACCTGGCTGCGAGGAACGGGACAGGGCACCACCGGGTCTACCTGCACAGCCAGAGCCAACCCTCTTCCCAGTACAGGATCAAAGAGTATCCCCTCTACATCGAGGGCAGCTCCACACCCGTGGTGGTGCGCAGCCTGGAGAACGACCAGGAGGGACACTACAGCGTGAAAGCACAATTCAAAACCTCCAACTCCTACACGGCGGGGGGGATGTTTAAGGAGAACTGGCATGGGGACGAAGCGGATTCTGTTCGGCTCACCCCCTCCCGCTCCCAAATCATAAGGACTCCATCTCTGGGCAGGGAGGGCCACGAGAAGGGCTCGGGTAGGACTGCCGTGTCAGATGAGCTGCGGCTCTGGTACCAGCGGTCCACAGCCTCCCACAAGGAGCACAGCCGCCTCTCGCACACGAGCTCCACTTCCTCGGACAGCAGCTCCCAGTACAGCACATCTTCTCAAAGCACCTTTGTGGCGCACAGCAGGGTCACGAGAATGCCTCAGATGTGTAAAGCAACATCAGGTGAGAGCCCGTCCTGGGTGAGGGGGTGAGGGGCCGGGGGGCCAGGGGTTTCGTGCAGCCCATTTTCATGCCAGGCCTGGAAGACAGGGAGGAACCCAAAGCCGTGCCTTTACTGAGCCTTTCCTCAGCGTGCGGTGGGGTTTTGGTCAAACTCAGAGAAACCACAGTGTAATCACTTTTAGTAAGAACAGCGAGGGGACCGATGGAGCACACAGGGCCTCGGTGCCATCCAGGAGAATGTGTGCCCATGGTGAAACATTAAAGGCACGAGGAAGGTTAAGAGTTCAGTGGGGACAGTGTCCCAGCCCTGCAGAAATGTTTGCATGATGACATCTCTTTGCACTGCTGATACGTGGCTTTCCCATGCAACTCCAGTAACTGTGCAGATAATATTCTGAGATTCAGTGCTTGAGTTTGTGCAGTAATATATCTGTCATGTAGAGCTTTGTACATCTCTGTGCTGTTAATATTCAACAGTAAGAAAGCAGCCAAATAAATTAACCTGAACAGTTACAAAACAGACCAAGGTGAAATAGTTACTGGCCATCAGTCACCATTGGACAGTCCAATCTGTAGGTATCAAGGGCATGCTAAAAACGTGAACCCAGCCCAGTGGAGATGGAGAGCTGCTTAATCAGAATCTGTGCCATTTTTCCCTTCCTTTCTTATGCCTTAAGCCACTGCCCAAGTACCTCATAGCCTTGAGTGCACCAATGCTCACAGCTGCCTGATAAGAGGGTGATTTATGTGTTGTGCTTGTAGAAGGCCTAGATGTACACCAGGACACAATCAGGCAACTGCTGGTACCATTCTGTGTCTCAATATGAGAAGTAATCTTCCCTCCTTTAATTAATAAACCTTTCTGTTCCTGCCAGCAACAAGAAATACATGAACGCTCAGGCTTTGTTTTGCTTTGGTTTGAGAGGCATACTAATTCAGTTTGGAAATCTAGAAAGCATAGTGAGGGAGTTCAGGCGGGCAAGACACTGCCATTCAGTCTCTTCTCACACCCAGGGGGTCTTCGAATCTAAATGGGATGCCTGGGCAGCACCCATGGCTTGCTGTGACCATCCAGCAGTACGAGCTGGCTTTGCATTCCCAGTTAGTCCCAGTTAAAACTATGGGAGGATACTGACCCAGGGGACCGTCAGCTGCAGGGAGCAGATTAAAATTTGTTTTTCTCTTCAAGTGCCATTTGGCAGCAGCTAAAAAAATGAACAGCACAGAAGGAGATGCCAGGTAGAAACATCTATAATTTAGCTAATTGGCTGTAGTTGACACATATCTACTGGACTTCATGCTGTCCTTTAAAGAGGATTGCACTTCTGGGCAGGTATTAAATTCGGAGAGTGAATACTGCATGGACTTGAGGAGAAAGAAAAATGGGTGAGTTGGATATCTTTGCCAGACCCTCAGTGAGGAACCCCCCTGAGAACCACTGCCAGTGTTGGATTTTTAGTCTGTCTTGCTTCTTGCTTCATGAAAGTCAGATAAGCCTTCCTTTGGGCCCATACCACTAGGGTCAGCAAAGCCAAAGTTCACCTTATTACAACTGCACAGTGAGGTAGTGTTAGCTTTTGTAATCTCTAGAGCTGTCTTCCTCCTTTGCACATGAAGCAGTGTACCTGTCCAGTACCAGTACCAGCCCTGCCTCCTCAGGAAATGGAGCATCTCCTGTGCTCTCACACCCCTGGCAGCAGGACACGGCCTGAGGTCATGAAGATATACAGCCATGTTCTACTGTCCAGATAGTGGTGACAGGAACAAAATCAGTCAACTCTCACGCTGGGAGAGATGCTGAATCTCCCAGACAGGGCTGAAACAGCATTCCCACAGAGCTGAAGATTGATGCAGCCCATGACACACAGCAGGACCAGTACCAGGCAGGCTGCTCCTACGCCATATTCAAGCTGGATGAGTTCTGACTCCCTGTCTGTGTTTACTCACAGCTGGACATGTTTCTGCTGGTCTGATCAGCCGATGGTCTGAACCACCCTAGCCCTTGTGCCCTCACCTCACCAGCTCTTTTTCTCCACCCTTTCGTTGTTTTTCAGCTGCCTTACCTCACAGCCAGAGGAGTTCAACACCGTCGAGTGAACTTGCAGCCACGCCACCGGGCAGTCCCCACCACATTCTTGCATGGCAGACTGGGTGAGTGTCATGGGGATTGGGTGAGAGGATTCATCTCATTCAGTGCAGGAAGCTGAAAGCTTGCTAGCCTCAGGAAGAACCTCCCAGCACACAGGCAAAGGGAGAGCACAGGTACAGGGAACGTTTTGCAGGTGCTCAGTAGCCCACGCTTGCACCAGGCGTGTCCAGCCGGCCACCAGTTGGTCGCTTTGGGCTGACCGAGCTCGGCAGTGCCACCTGCACCCAGCAGCACTGCTCCCAAGCCATGCTGGATGGGCAGTGAAAGAAGCCTTGCAGGTTCTTCCCACTTGGGCACCATCTCCTTCCTCCAGCTTTCTATCAGTCAAAACAGCTGGTCTTTCTTTTAGCAAACATGCCGGCTGTCCAGCCTGAGATCTCTGTTGTCATGGCAGCATTAGGTGCCTACCATATTCGTGTGTGCAGCAACCACATTTTACTACAAGGTTTTCCCCAGTAATGTGACCTAATGACTATGAAGTGCAACTTTTTTCAGCTACCACTAACTTAGTGTGCTTCACCAAAGCATGAGTGACTCGTTAGGTGCAGGTAGCCATTACTCATGTAAATACAGTAATTGGGTTCTTGGGCACACCTCCTTGTGAGGCCAGGAATTCAAGGAGCAAACAAAAAGCCTTTTGCAAGCTCTCCTGAGTGTTCTCTGGCAATCTTCTGTAATTCTACCCTGTCACACGGAATAAAGATCACTTCCAGATCCCATCTAACTCAGCGCGCCCCACATTTTTACAGTTAAGTTGGGTTTGGTGAACACTGCTAGAAAGTTTCCAGCTAACGTCCTCGAAATCCCATCAGCCCTGGAATAAGAGAACAGATACAATCCCCTGAGCTGTGAGCAGGGACTAGGAGAGTTAACTCTGTAAACATTTCACTGTGCAGCCACTGGAAAATCTCATCCTCTTTAATTTCTTTGGTCACCTATGACCAAATTTGACCTCTGGTTGTACTCCAGCACCGTCTGTGAGTGCACTTTGAAATGGAGATGAGGGGAACTGTAACCACAAACCTCTTATGCCTTTGAATTTTAAATTCACACATTTGACATCCAGCCTCACATGGTGTTTGTGTTTGCCTCCAGCTTCAGTATTTTTCAGGGTCCATTTCACAGAAAGTCAAGGGATCGTAAGATTGGCAAAATGGCAGCTCTGGTGACTGCATGCTGAAATTTCCACTAGTAAGGGTTTTAATCGAGACTCAAATCTTTGTGTCTGTCTCCATCCCAATCCTATATCCTCTGAATATCTCTATGATAATCAGGAGTAAAAGTGGTTAGCAGCCAGCTGAGGCGTCTGCTTCCAAAATCCCAACATTTCTTAGTTGGGACAACTTCTGCTCCCTGTCTCTCATAGCGAAACACCATCAAGGCAAATTCTTAGCTGGTGAGTGTGAAGTTCTTTAGATTTATAACTTAGTTTGTGTACCAACAACCAGTGCAGAAGGAACTGGAGACAAATCAGTACTTGTTTCATGCCTGAGCACAGTCCCAAGCACATGTATAAATATGGTAGAGGCGGACAAAGTTTGCCATCAGAAGCAAAACACAAACTCCCCCACCACAGGAACAGGTTGTTCCCTCCCATTGTGAAGGAAAAGATTTACAGTTGTCCCTGACATGTTTTTGTGCCACTAACTCTTGTTCTGAAGATGATTCATCAACTTGTTTCCCCACTGGATTAATAAGCTCATAACAATGTCTGTGTCATTTCTTTTCTTTAACATTTCCTCTCTCCTCTTTCCTCCTTTTTTGCTCTCCTTTGTTCAGAGAAGCAACAGACAACTCACCCACTATGGATGAGTCTCAGTCTCCAACCCACCAAAGTACTGATGAATAGAGGTATAGTAAGGGGATGTTTTGTTCTTTCATCCTTCTGCCCTATAGTCCATGTTCCACGAACACAATGCGGCATCCCACCGTCCCCGAGGAGCAGCTGTGTAATTGTGTGCCTGTTTGGCAACAAGGCTTCTTTCAGTCCTTGGAATAGCAGCTCGGAGCCCTGTCTGTGCCTTTTCAGCACGTTTGTGGCTGTTGTGCTTTCCCCAGTGAAACAGGACTCCTTCCTCCGCACGAGTGGGCCTGGGGCCAGCCACTGCTGTGAGCGTTCCTGCAGAGGCTGAACAGGCACAGAGAGCAGGGACACGTTCGTGGCTGGGATGTCTCAAAGCAGCGTGGGCAGAGTGCTGTGGGGAGATGAGCACGGGTGGGTGGGGACCTCGGGGAGCTGGGCAGAGCTCCAGCAGTGCTACAGCCATGGCACCGAGTGCCCCTTGCTCCTTCATCCGTGCTGCAGAGCCGTGCAGGCTGTCTGCAGCAGTGAGGCTTCACGGAGAGAGGAGCAACCCTGGCCCAGTTCCTGTGAGAAGGCAGAGGGGGAAGGGTGGAGGGAACAAAAAACCCTTAGAATTGTTCTGTTTTAATTAAACTGCAGTCACCGTCTGACACTCTCATTTGAATCCACAGCCATTCACAGCTGGCATCTGTTGAGTATTTCAAGCCCGGCTCTCTGGAGATAACCCATAAACCTCTGTACTCCAGCAGAGAGCTGGGAAACAAAAGGCTCTTTAATGTGCAGCCGGGTCATGGCCTTGCTTAGGTTCCTCCCAGACATCAGTCCCAAGGAAACCAGGTGGAAAACGGGAGAGAGGAGGCAGGAACTGCTGGGCTGCATCAATGTGAGCTCAGTCCTGCGAGGTGGGGAGAGGGGGCAGGGAGAGAGAATCCCACAGGAAGCAAAGTGCATTTCCTGCTTCTGGCCTCCAAACAATCTGAGATTTGGAAGTTGGTTCAGATCAAAGCTTGAGAGGGAGATCAATTCTGAATGCTGTTATGCAGATATAGCAGCCATTTTTCAAAATCTCAACAAGGTTTTGACCTCAGTGTTTTCTTCTCGCAAGGAGCTCAGTAGAAACTGAGCCAGGGGCTGACCCTGACCTGAGCCCTAAGATAAATGGCAAATTCCCATCACGTCCCTCATCTCCTCTGTGCAAGCAAACAAAAAGCCAGGCAGCAAAAGAAACTGTAGCTTGTCAAGGGAGGCACCCCAAGACCAGGCTGTATATGACAAAACATGGTCCTTTCCACAGCATACTTGACACCCTCTCACACATCACCAGGTTTTGCTGCCTCAGCTCCAGACAGCCACGTTGCTCTGGCACTGCTGGTGATGCAGAGCCTCTGCCGGAGCAGAAATCCCAAGGACTGTGAGGTGCTGCAGGAGGGCACCCTGACCCTCCCCCTTCTCACTGGGTGTTATGGCCAGGAGCTCTTCAGATGTGCTTCATGGAGGGCCTCCTCAAAATGCTCAGCCTTCTGTCTGTCTCCAGGTTGCTACAGGGAGTGGGACTGTTCATAAAATGATGTTTTGTGCCCATGATTGAACTCTCCAGCAGTTCTCATTGCCCTAACAAAAGTTTCCTTTCTCCTGCAGGACTTACAATGATAGCTGTTTCCTGGATTCTCCCCTCTATCCAGAATTAGCAGACGTCCAGTGGTATGGACAGGAAAAAGCCAAGCCTGGGACTCTAGTGTGAACCCCTGACCTCAAATTAATCACATCAATGCCATTCTGAGATCACCTCACTGCCTCTCATTTGCCTTACCCAGATGCACTGTCACCCAGCACCAGCTTCAACTCTAAGCACTTTTCTCACGATGCAATTCCAGATGACATTACAGAGCATTGGCCCTGAGACGTCCACCACCACCGTGCAGGATGGCAGCGCGTCCCATCGCCAGCCCAGCACACGTCCCTGCAGAGCCTGTGCCACGGCGGCTGCAGTCAAGGCACACGTGTGAGCAGCCATCTCAGCAGCTGGCAATGGAAAAAATGATTTTTTTCCTTTCAAACGACGGGAGCCTGTCCAGGCTTACATCAGATCTTGCTGTTCTGTGGCATGTAACGGCAGTCAGATTTCCATGTCCTGCAATCTGATCCAACAGAGTATTAATTTAATGGGGGGGGGGGGAAGGGGTGGATACAAATTGGGACAGAAGCTGAGAATTACTCCTGAAAGGAGTTCTTTCATGAAAAAATACAAAAAAAAAAAAAAAAGCAAAATCCTCTCACTTCAAATACATCTAAGAGTCTCGCAGTCAGATCAGTGCTGCCAAAATAAACCCAACCAGTGTCAATGGGACGAGTTTGTTCAGCGAGTTCTCGCTACAAGAACATCTCTTATTTAATGACAGACACAACCACCTCCTGCAAAACAGCATTTCCTTCTTTGCTTCGAGCCCATCCGAACAGAGCCCCACGCACTGAAGACACTCTGGAGGTCTGGGTTGGTATCACAGCATCTACAAGCTACTATCAGACTGGACAAACGAGGTGTACAAAGGATTATCTACAGCAGAGGCAAGAACTGTTCCTCACAGCAGCTCCGTGGCTGGCAAAGCTGCGTACCAACACACAGAGCTTAGGGTTGTGCTGTTGGTTTTCTCAAACTCTGAGGAAGATAAGAATTGTCCAAAAACCTTTCCACAAGCAGATACAGCCAATGAATTCTAACCTGTCTCTGCAAAAATGTTAACATCAAATCAAAGGGAAAGCACATCACAATCTAATTGACACGGTGAAGCTGCATTAACATATCTGTTCCAATTATCTCACCTTGGTTAGCACCAGTGTAGCAAAGGGCTCGTCACCACCAGCGCGCCGCTGGCTGGGAGAACCGGTCTGTCAGGAAGCATGCGAGCAGCTTGGGTTTAGCAAGCAGCAGACGAAGCAAAATTTCACATGGAAAGCAACCACAAGAAAGAGAAGTGACCGAGCGAGGCGTTCAACGCGAGCAGGAGCTGCCTACTGACACCACAAGGAATTGGACGGGGGAGTCGTGGAAGGAGCTGCAAGTTTACACTTACCTTTGAGCAATGCTTTATACATGTCAAGCCATGGAACTTTCAAAGGCCTCAAAGACACTTTTGTAACGAACAAGTGCACAATCTCGGTGGATGTTGAAGCTGGCACGTCTAGTCTTCACTGCGGTGCTATGCTGTTTTTATTGCCACTAGATGGGGGAGGCGCCCGGCTGGCCCCCGTTTGCGCGTGCAAACGATGATTTCCTATGGGAAAGGCATTACAGAAACGGCTGGAGGGGGTGACTTAGTGAAAAGCAGAAACTGAAGTTAGCTTTAGTTGAAAACAAAAGAAAAGTGCGAGTGTGTGCGTGTTCCAAGAATAACAACAGCGTCTACCAGACCGAGTAGGGCAAAACGTTCAAAACGAAACGCCGTGACTTGGGGGCTGCCACACCTTTCGGCATCAGGATTGCTGGAAAACTGCATTCCAGGCTTTAAAAGAGAATGGGCTCTTCGTAATTAGACTTGGAAAGATGGTGGGCTTTCTAAAAATGAATGCCAGCCACTCGTGCCGATTCCTTTCCCCAGTGTGCATTTGGGATGTTAGCTTCAGCCCTGGGCCCACGCCTGCAGTTCTGCTGCCTGGCATCAATGGCAGGGCTGCTCTGACACACTTCTCTCTGTGCTTTGGGCTTGTTAGCATGGGAATTGGCTTAAACTCCTAATTGAATTTTTAGGTGGATGGGAGATAAGCACTGATTACTGACGTGCGCTGCTAAGATTCCATAGCTAAAGTGAAAGAATTAAATAAGGACCAAATTAAGCAGCAGCAAATTAGCCCATGGATTTTTTTAGGGGCTCTGAGCAACTGTCTGTTTTCTTTTTAATTTCCTTGCTAAGTGGCTTCGGGTTGGTTGTTTTGTTTTGTTTTTTAATTATTCTTTTTCTGTGTACTTTTAATTAAAAAGAATTCAACAACAGCGGCACTACGGGGCCTCTGGGCACTACAGGAACAGTAATTCCTCCAAGACAAGATCTGCAGTTTTGCAGCAAAGGTTCAAAGGTGGCAGCCCTGAAATTGGGGGAAGAAAAAACCAAGTCAGCCTGAATTGCAAACAGGCTCGAGTCGAGAAAGAGCTTTCGAGAAATGGATTGGGTTTTGCTTTGTGTTCTGCTTTTCTGTTCTGCAATCAAGGCACACGTGAGCAGCCAGTCTGGTAGTAAAGACAGATTAAGTAAAACAGGTTTTACTGTTTAGCTCAATTCAATTAAACACAAATGTACATACAGCGTTAATCATATGAGATTAACATAGTGAAGTATAACGTGGAGGGGTGCATACCTAGCTGTTCTGTACGAGCACTTGACTACCGACGTCAGCCCTCCCTTCCTTTTTTGTTTTTCGAGGCTCCATCTGCCATGAAGCCACCGTTGCGTTCTCAGTCTCCCCGTCTGCAGGTCCCTCTGGATGGGCAGCATTGTGGCACGGCCCCGCGCCGCGCTCTGCTGTGGGCAGGGTTTCTTTTTAAACGCTGTGAGATGCAGTCGAGTGTTGGAAATGTTGAATCAGTCCCATTTGTTTTCACTCTGTATTAGTTTTAGTTCCAGGCGTAGCCGATCCCCATTCAGGTGCTATCAGATGACCAGTTACTGCTTAGTTACCTAGATGTAAAGTTTTACATATATATTAATGTCAATAGTTTTATTACCAGTTGTGTAAAACGGACTCTCTAGTTTAAGAAAAAGAAAAAAGAAGGAAAAAAAAAAACAATTAGGTCTCTCCTGAAATTGACTTTAGAGCATGTAAAATGATTTTACTGGATTCTGTTAAACTGTAATCAAGGAAAAGATATGTATGTTGTAGAAAAAGTTGCAGAATTAAAAAAGATCTGCTTTTAATTTATTCTTTTTGTATTAAGAATTTGTATAGTTACCTTTACATTTTGCAAAACGGTGTTGTCAACACTTCCTTATTAAAGCATTTTCAAAATGAAACCTCGCCGTGGTCTTTTCAAGCCAAGGAATCCCTTCCATGCTGAGCAGCGGCGCTGCAGGGAGTGCTGAGCCTTGCCCAAAGGCAGCTCCTCACAGACCCTGAGGGCACAGGGCTGCCTGCAGGCTGGGCCGGGCACAGAAGGCTCCGCTGCTGCTCTGCTGGGTTCTCTGAGTGAGAGGGCTTTGCCTTCCGCAGTGCACTGCGACAGCCATTGCTGCGTGTTGGGGACAGCAGCGATCCCAGGCACTTCCCAACCCGCACAGGCTCTCCATGCAGGCCCCACCACTTCCCAGCACGGTGCCTTCCCCTTCTTCCCACCTCCTCTCGTTGCACAGGACCCTGCAGTGTCTGTCTGGGAAGCTCCTTACCACCAAAACCCCTCCGTGTCACAGGGAGACCTCAGCTGCACCAAAGCGGGTTGAGCTGGGAAAGCAGCTGACCCTCATCCAGCATCATTCACTGGAGACAATCTTCTGTAGCAAACGTCTGTCGGGTTGGGGCAGGGCAAGATGGCCGTGCTAAATGTCTGATACCATCCTGGCTCTGGGGATCGGTGTGGTGTTACTGCAAGAGCTGGGGCAGCCCGCTGCTCTCCTCCAAGGCAGAGCAGCAGCTCAGGAGTTTCATGGCGTCGGTGCCTCTGCATCTCCCCCCCCGGTGGTGCTTCCCCAGCAGGGACGCAGACAAGAGCGGTGATGCTGACAGCTCACACCGTGCCAGCAGGACGCGGGTCAAGCAACCCACACGTAGCTCTGTCACCACTGCCAGCAACATCAGAAATTGTCTCTATCTCAACCGAGCTCATCTTCGGTTGACTGGATCTACCATAGAGACTGAATGGCAACCAGCGTTACAGAACCTCATTTTGCAGTCAAATTAGAATCATCAAGGTTGGAAAAGACCACCAGCCCGCCCATCAGCCAGTCCCACCGTGCCCACAGCCCTCAGTGCCACATCTGCCTGCTTCCTGAACGCCCCCAGGGACGGTGACCCCACAACCCCCCATGCAGTCTGTGCCAATACCTCACCACTCTTTCTGAGAAGAAACGTTTCCTAATATCCTATATAATATCCTATATAAACTCTTCCACGCTCTCAACATCTGCCCAACTTGTCCCCACAAATGCCCCTAATAACCTAACTGATCCCACATGCACTATCCAAAGAGCCTTTCTAGCAGCACAGACCAAGAGCAACCAAGGACTTAAAGGCACATCGCCACCACCAGGCACAAAACCAAGCAGAAACAAGAAAGTGGTATCAGCCAGGCCATGGAGGGGTGGGGAGCTGCACTGCAACCAGGAGCTGCTGGGTCCTACTGCACTGGGTCCTAGACTGAAGTCCTAAAAGCACTCCTGACATTTCTGTGGTGAATGCACGACTTCACCCCAAGACATTGGATTGCACCTGGCGAACGCAGCAGTTATCAGAAATAAACATCTGCACAAGTCCAGGGGGAAAAGTCAGAATCTCTGAAGTGAAACACGCCATCCCCACAAAACCTGTCCAACAGTTGCACAGCTGCACCACACCCACTCGTCCTTACACTTCTCTTTGATAAAAGGCATTATGAAGGATTGGAGCACGGTCTGCTAGCTGGAGCTGGGGCCATCCAGCTGCACAGAGCCTCAGAGCAGCGATGAGGAGCAGTTGCCATGACAGTGTTCCTCTTGTGATCCCCCCGGGGAGCAAAGCTGGCTTTCACGTGCCGGGCAGCTGGAAGCTCTTACACAGATATGCCGTGAGAAAGCACTTGGGTTTCTTGGTTCCACATGCGGCACCATTCCATGGATTGCAAGGGGATAAAAGCTCTTCCGCCATGGGAGCCATTCAGCCAAGGCGGCTGTATTTCAGGGACTGTCAGCAAGAAGGCGTGCTGCTTAAATTGCATTCCTCGAGCTTGATTAGACTAAAGCATTCCAAGCCCAAATTCACATCCCTACAGGAGGCTCATCCCCATTCAAACCAGTACTCAGGGTACCATTAAATGGCTCCTTAATAATTAGCTCTAAAGCGGGAGGGAAAAAATCTATTTAACACTATTATGGCTGCCCTAAGGAATCCAGTTCCCACTGAAGCCAACGTTACAGAGCTCCCAAACCAGCCCTCGGCTCTCGCTGCACTTTCCAGGGAAATTACAGCTCTTAAATGAAGACAAAATTCTATCTCAATTATTTAAAGAGTTCAAAACGAAGGTCAGGGTAAAGATTTAGAAACAGCTCAGGAAATCATCTGGGTGGGGAAAGGGATAAAGTTGCGGTGTTGTAAATGTTTTCTGTTGTAAAAATGCTCTCTCTACACTGCAAAAGAAATCCCCAGGCACCAGAGTTAATGAAACTCTTCCACGCTCTCAACATCTGCCCAACTTCTCCCCACAAACCCCCTCTGTTTCCCAAAGGCCCCCCCAGGCTCCACTTAGACCTCGTCAGCCTCATTTTTATTACTTCTAAACTGTTTAAACTCTTGACATTTTCGCTGCGGTCAGACGCACCAGACCAAAGGACCTGTAAGTCAGAAGCAGCCCTTCAGAATGCAGAGCCTCCAGAAGAATCTGGGGAAGCTCCTTGAGATAAGCCAAGCCAGCACACAGCCCCAGCATCGGACCTCGCTGTGAACACCTGCTCTAAACTCCTTCAACAAGGGCACCAACAGCTCAAGAAGAAATTCAACATCCAGCAGAATAGATCTGTGGCTGCTACAAATGCTGTACCTGGGCATGGGAGGCCCTAATTATGTTCTCTGCAATGCCCAGCAGACTGGAATTTTCTCCAGATGTATAAAAACAGGATTTGGAAGCCTGAAGAGCCACAAGATAACTTCTCCCAAGCTCAGGAGGTTTATATTAATAATGTCATTATACAACAAAAAAAAAACAAGCCAAATCAGATGAACTCAAGATCAAAAACTCTTTCCACTGAAACTGGGTGTATTTTTCAGCTGAGAAATATATAAACTTCTTCTTTCCCCACAAATACCACATGAAAGATTTGCCATTAAAATCTTCCTATTTACAGAAATAACGAGACTGAAGTTTGACTGCTTCCCCATCTTCCCACATCAGCCTCCAGTGGGAAAGCAGCCAACAAACTCCACACGGCCTCTGAGTCTCACCTACAGCTCCGAGGCAGAACAGATTGGTTGAGGTCAGCCTGCACAACGTTGGGAACAGCAAACTGAAGTAGAAGTGAGGGTCACAATCAGTGCCCCCTGGTCGTGGCCACCCCACCCTTACAAAGCTGGAGCTGGGATCAGGTCAGCGTAAAGACTGAAAAAGAAATCTACCCAAGTGGGGCTTGTTCAAAGGAAGCCGGAGAGAAATCTGCTTTATGCTTTCTTGCAAAGCCCACCCTCAGTTTCTGTCGGTGTAAAGCACAAACTGCTCCATCTCCTCAGTGCTCTCCAAGTCCAGGAGATGACAGTGTGAGGCATGCTTGGTCACCCAGAGCCTCACAAAGCGTTGTACTCCACGCATTTCGATGGGTCTGTTGGGAAGTGCTTCTGGCAAATGGTCATCAGCCTCTTCAGCCCCTAGAGATGAACAAAGACAATTCTCTCATAAAACTGCAGCTGTCACACAGCCTATTTTTACTTTTCAGCTTAACGAGAAGAATTAAAAGCAAATGGCTGCTATTTCATTTCTTTTCTTTGCTGAATTGGTATTCCATTATTTTAAGTTTTATCAACAGTTCTCTCTGAAAAGTGCTAATTATTACAAATATGTTCAACAAGCCTAAATGCTGCATTTGGCTCCCACCAACCCCACACAGCAATACAGGCCTGGGGAAGAGACATGGGAAGCTGCCTAGTAGAGAAGGAGCTGGGGTGCCCCTCACAGCAGCTGCACACAACCAGCACTGTGCCCAGGTGGCCAAGAAGGCCAATGGCTCCAGGCCTGGACATCTGGCTGAATCCCTTCACTGAAAGGGTGGTCAGGCATTGGCTGCCCGGGGAGGTGGCTCCCCAAGGTCTCCATCCTTGGATGTGTTTTAGAGATGTGTGGACATGGCCCTGAGGGACATGGCGTAGGGTGAGACTCTGCAGTTCAGGCTGATGGCCGGATGTGGCGTTCCTGGAAGTCTTTTCTATCCTGGATGGTTGTAAGATTCTATGAGTTCAAATATTAAAGGAGTTCGTGGATTAACTGAAGAGATCATAGGTTTCATTCTTGATGATAGATTCATGGTGAAGAACCACAGTAATACCTTAAGCTCTCTTCTTCACCAAGGCAGAAAGCAATGCCATTACAACAAACCACGCGTACAATAACCCTGAAAATTGAGATGTTAAGTAATTCTCAAGAGCAAAAAACTATTTCTGACACCAAAACAAGCTGAAAAACTGAGGAGAAAAAAAAAAAATCCATTTCTGGAGAGCAGAGGTGTCATTCCTTCCCATAGTATTACCACACTCGATCCCACTGCAGTGGAGGAAAACAAAGGCAGACCATGGACTTCTCAGTTCTTTCAAGACACTGATTGCCAAAATCCAACATGACAGAAATACCATCATTATTCTCTTTAAGTCACACACAGAGGTCTAACAAAGAAGGAGAGAAACTGCTGTGGTGGTAGCATAATTTGGCAATGATATTATAACTCCACAACAGCAGAAAGCAAAGTGCCTGTCATTAGATCTTCAACATCTAACTGTAAAGGAAAACAACTAGACAGAAGAGGCTTTGATATTTTCAGCGCCAGCAGGAATCTGGAAAACATATCCTAAAACCATAAAGACTCATTGTGTGAGATGTCAGTGTTGCAAATTCACTGTGTATGATCCCGAGTTCAGTGCTGTGAGCAGAGATAATACTCCACGTGATCCAGTTTGAACCAGACCAACTAAAGAAGATCTTGTATTTAAAATCAAGAAGAACAAGAAGTTAAAACCAACTTTGTTTTGGCCCATCAGTAAGTTGTGTACTTCAGAAGTGTATCTACTTCACAGAGAAACAAAATGCAGAGGGAAGATGAACAAGATTTCTTTCAATAGATGCCCCTCCGAAACAGAGGGAACAAGCTGGGAAAATCCATTCAAGTTGCATTTTCCAGGTAGGTTAAGAGATCAAAAGGCACCACACATAAGCTACTTTGTCCATCAGATAATGCCAAGCAAGTAATAAAATAAATCAAGTGCAATCTGTCTCTGAAGATATGCAATCCACATACCACCTCACAGCAGAATGATCACATTTGTTGGCTCTGCAAATGTCTGGAGCTCCTTCTGACTTCACAGTATTTCCTCCAGTTATGATACTAAAAGCTATAGTCGAAATCAAAGGTTATTCTTGTATCCTCCAAAGAAAGTCAAGACAGAGGAGGAAGTTGTATTTTGCAAGCCATGTGCTTGCAGACATCTGCAGAAGTTGCAGTGGGAGTCGCTGAGCTGCAGCAGGAAGGTATTTGTGTAAACCTCTCCTGACAGCTTTGAGCTCCACAATGCTGCCCTCAGGCTTCACGGTTCAGCCAGGAGGGCTTTATGTCAGTGAGACTGCAACTGGCAGAAGGCAAACACAGCTCACCATGTGAGGAGAGATGAAGCACCCAATTCCTGTGTGTGTGTTCACACTTGGTGCTAACACAGGATCACAAGCACTAAGATGTGAAAAAATCCATGAGACTGAACAGCACACAGGCCCAGCTCCATCTATTACATGGCCCTTGTACTCTGACTTAAACAAAGACAACTGCTGGATGCAGCCAAAGAGCTGTGACCAATGGTTCTGTGTCAGGTGGAGGCTGGTCACAAGCAGTGTCCCTCAGGGGTCAGTCTTGGACCGGTGCTCTTCAACATCTTCATCAGTGACACAGATGATGGCAACAAGTGCACCCTCAGCAGGTTTGTGAACGACAGCAGCTGAGCGGTGTGGTCCACACACTGGAAGGAAGGGAAGCCATCCAGAGGGACCCAGACAGGCTGGAGAAGTGGGCCCCTGAAAACCCAATGAGGTTCAACAAGGCCAACTGCAGGTATTTATACAAAGTGGGGGGAGATCTCATGGAGAGCAGCCTGTGGAGAAGGACCTGGGGGTCTGGACGTGAGCCAGCAGTGTGTGCCTGCAGCACAGGTGGCCAGCTGTGTTCTGGGCTGCATTAAAAAAGAGGTGGCCAGCAGGGAGAGGGAGGTGGTTGTCCCCCTCTACTCAGCTCTTGTGAGGCCCCATCTGCAGTACTGCACCCAGGCCTGGGGTCCCCAGCACAGGAAGGATGTGGAGCTCTTGGTGCAGGTCCAGAGGAGGGCACTGAGATGATGAGAGGGCTGGAGCACCTCTCCTATGGGGAAAGGTTGAGGGAACTGGGCTTGTTTAGCTTGGAGAAGAGAAGGCTCCAGGGAGACCTCATTGTGGCCTTCCAGTTCTTGAAGGAAGTGTATAAACAGGAGGGGGAACGGCTGTTTAATAGGGTGGATAGTGATAGGACAAGGGGGAATGGTTTTAAACTGGAGGGGAGGTTCACGTTAGATATTAGGAGGACTTTTTCCACACAGAGGGTGGTGAAGCACTGGAACAGGTTGCCCAAGGAGGCTGTGGATGCCCCATCCCTGCAGGCATTCAAGGCCAGGCTGGATGTGGCTCTGGGCAGCCTGGTCTGGTGGTTGGCGACCCTGCACACAACAGGAGGTTGGAACTGGATGAGCATTGTGGTCCTTTTCAACCCAGGCAATTCTGTGATTCTATGACTGCTCCTGGAACTCTTTAACCCCATCACTCACAATTACAAAGCTAACATTTCTCAAAGATTCCCTAATCCCCAAACCCAAACGGTTGGATTTCCACAGTCAGCCTTACCTGAATGTATTTCCTTTGAGTTTCATCATTGAGAACGTGGGCGACGTGCTTGGAGAAAATCTTCTCACGACCCGTTCGAGCGTGGATGCCCACCATGGTGACACCGATGGGCCACGGCGCGTTCCCAATGGCCATCTGGAGGTAGGCATCGTTTGCCTGAAGAAATACAGGGCTAGGCACACTTAGCAACAACAGAAAGGGCATCTGATGTTTTCAGTGCAGTCTGCTCAGGTTCCCATCAGCTGTTCTGCTGTGCTCACCTATACTACCTTTTCTATTTTGGTTACAGACTAAATCAGGGAGTGTTGAGGGAGAGCAGCCAGCTTCCAAAGAGGCCGAGAGCCAGATCCATTACAAAACTGGGTCAAAGAAGCACATTTATAACAGTGTTTATGAACGGAGTAGCAGCACTGAATGAATCTGCAATTTCACCATCAAGAGAGCAGACCCCATTTCTTAATATAGAGCTGAAGCAGACACGGGCCCTGAGGAAGAAAGGGAATAAAACATGAAGGGAAGACAAACACAAAGAAAGGCAGAAAGGCACAGATGATAGAGCTTAAAAAAGCAGCATAGCGAGTGAGAACCAGGAAAACAAAGGGGGAAAAAAAACACATGCAATCACAGAAACACAGCTTCAAGGACCACTTGGTGCAGGACATTCCTCCCCTACTAGCAAGCAGCCAGAAAGCTCACTGATGAAGAGTTCATTTACCATCTCCCATTCAGAGACTACACAATCAGAAGTAACAAGCGTGACCAGTGGGTGCAGCTTCCTCACATTTGGCACTGGCACAAAATGGGAGGTAACTGAGGGTGCAGAAAGAGAGCTGGGAGCAAACCTGAAGAAGGGGCAGGACTTTGCCTTCACCTACATGAGGCAGCATCTCAGCAGCCTCAGCCAGATATCTGTTTGCTGCCTGACACGTGGTTCTGTAATGAAGCACTGTATGAGAGCAGACAATTAAAGACCCTTTTAAGAATGTCACAAAAGGGTTAATTGAGGCTGAGAAGGCAGCTTACATTCTGCTCTTTGCCTGCTATCACAAGCTGATTTCAAAACTCGTGTTTTTAAAGAATGTCATCTGAGAAAGCAGGAACAATCTGGGGCTGGGAGCGTTCAGTCGGCTGAACAGCGGAAAAAACAACAAACATACAAGACAGCAGGATGCAGCCAGACACAAATCTCCTCAGAAGCAAAATGGAAAATGGCATGAGGATCTTTAAAAGCAAAAGGCTCATTAGCCTCACTAAAAACAAACACCAAAACAAGACAGCTTCCAAATGTATCCTCAGCCTTCCCCTAAATCAGTCTGTGAAGTTTACATACAGCCAAGCACCCGTGAGACAGAGCAGCAGAGCTGATTTACTGAGGAGGTACGCTGCATTCCTGCACACTCACTGCTGTGTTGGGAAGGCACTGGAAAGGGAATTTCAGCATAATGATGATAGCCAAAGGAAAAACAAAGCTCCCAAACAAAACCCCACTATCATACATCCCGGTTTAGTTCTACTTTAAAGTGATTTAAACATGCCTGAGGGCATCTGAAGTTTTTTCAATCACAAAAGCAGGTTTGCTTGCTTACTAGACAAATTACCCCAAGTCCTTGGGACTTCAACAAGAAATACTATAAGACCAAAGGCAACACAAAAGTGAAGTTCTGCATACACTGGTTGCTTAAGCAAACGCTGTCACAATTTGAGTTCCATTTCTTGAGGCAGCTACAAACAAAAGCTAATGCTGCCTTTCATCTCAAGTGCCAAAGTACTTCTGCCTCTTTAAGTGAGCAGACTTTGTCCAAAAACCTTTTCATTAACTTATCTTGATCTTAACAGACCAGCTAACATGAGTATGGCCAAAGAAAGGGACAGTGTCTCGTATTCAGTAACTCAATTCCCCTAATAGCTAATTAATTAATCAACATCCCACTCCTTCTCTGGGGACATTCAAGACCCATCTGGATGCCTACCTGTGCAACCTGATGTAGGGAGCCTGTGTTGGCAGTGGGGTTGCACTCAATGATCTCTGAGGAACTTTCCAACCCCTACAATTCTGCGATTTAACCTTTCAATATCAGGTTTCCAACTCACTACTCCTCTGCAATGGAACCATCTCTGAAATCCTACTGGTGCTTGCAAGCTCTGTAGTTTCACCAACCTCAGAAATGCTTCTGACAAACTGTGGATCACACACTGCCTGAAGCCCAACCATTAACAGCCTGTTCTCATTTTAGGTGAATATATGTTGGGTGGATTTCCAGCTACATGTCTTTAAGATGCAAAAGGAAAAATGTTCACTTGCAACTTCAGTCTATTGGAGCCAGCCAGCCTAAACACGCTGGAAGAGAGCAAACAAACGTACCTTCACATATTCTCTCTGCAACATGAATTTTATAATATCTGTTATTGATTCTTTGATGTCTGCAGGAAGTGTCTACGAGAGAAAAAAAAAAAAAGGAGAACAAACAGCTTTACATCAGAATATGCAGCTCAGGAAAATCACCCTACTCAGCATTTATACAAAGATGAGCACCTTCCCTAGCTTCAGGACTTCAATGAAGGGAAACGTCTTCCTTATTTAGATGAAGGATCTGAAGCAAGAGAGGTGAAGCAGTTACACCTTGTAGCTCGTGGCAAAGTGCAAAATACAATCCCTATTTTCTACCATGTTGGCAACCCAATGAACAGGTGATACACGAAGCAGCACCTGGAAAAGCAGAAGGTAAGCAGAAGAACTCATGGATCAAGATAAAAAGGTCAAAACTGGGAGTCATGGGCTCTGGCCAAAGAAACCCTGACCACCTCATTCACCCTCTCACCTTCAGCTGAAATAACATTACCTTAAGAAAGGACATTAACAACTGGGTGCTTTGAAAGCAGCAACTAAAATAAGCCTTAGAGGACACTGACATCTAGAAGTGACTCACCCTTTTCCGAAGTTTTCTGAAGAGTGGCCTCAGGTAGGACTCTGTCTGCTTCTGAGTGGCACTGTTCAGCTTTCCCTGCACTCCCCGCTTCACGTAGTCCTCTCTGGCATTCAGCTCCTTCGCCCAAACTCCAAGAAGAAACTGCACAGGGAACAAGCAAATCTGTGTCCTAGTGCCACCTAGCGCCCGCACTGCCAAAGCAGACGGAACAGTGGTTTAAACCAACACAGCAAAAGGAATCTTCACTTGGATAAAACAGAATCCACGAGGCAAAAAGCCTCTTTCAGCTGTACGGGCAGAGGGGGATAGGAAAAACTATCCTACCACAGAATCTTGTGGAGGAGGAGGTGGGAGTGTGAGCAAAAAAAAAAGAGTGCACATAGAAAACCAGGAAACAGTGACAGACTTATCAGTGCTGCCAAGGTGAAGGGGATCATTAGGAGAGCAGTGATGTATGAAGATGATACAGTTGTCTCAGAACAACTTCTGAGAGTGAGCAGGTAGAGACTCCTTGGGAGTTTTCAATGCAGTGGTGGCAGACAGAAGAAACTGCATTCAACTGCCTCAGTTATCATCTGCAAGTCAAAATCAGAGCTGTTTGGAAGAGTAGAGGCAGATTTTGAAGAAGGTTGCTCTCCTCTCCCAAGAGCTCTTGCCCACGTCTCACAGCAGTCACTACTTCACTAACCAAGGCAATGGAGTATCAAGCACTACAAAAAGGCAAAAATATCTCCAGCACAACGAAAGTTTACCTCTCCAAGCAGATGGAAGCTCACCAAATGTATCTGCATGATAGTAAAAGGTATCTCACAGCTTAACACATCTGTGAGAGTGGGTTACCTTCAAGAATTTTGTGATAATATCCATATCATAGTGGTCATCACCCCGTCCTAAGGACTCTCCCAAAGCCTGGAATAGGAGTCAAAAGACAAAGATTTCCACATTATGTAGATACTTGCCACCAGCACAGCAGAATGTGAACTGAAGTTCTACTAACAAACCTAAGTATCAGGTGGGAAATTGAAAGAAACAAACAGCCACATATGTTATGAGGCCCATTATTCTACCAAAAACATTCCAGTCAAAAAGCCAAGATGATTATTTCTGAGCAGTCAATAGAACAGTAATTTTTCGTTCATTAACTACAAAATCACTGGTATAATTAGCAGCTGTCTAACAGCACTGAATTAAGGCAAACTGTGGGTGCATTGCATTTTTGAGATACCCAGAGCTATACAATCACAGAATGGTTTGGGTTGGAAGGAACCATGAAGAGCATCCAGTTCCAACCCCCTGCCATGAGCAGGGACAGCTTCCACCAGCTCAAGCTGCCCATCCAACCTGGCCTTCATCACCTCCAGGGATGAGGCACCCACAGCTTCTCTGGGCAGCTGTGCCAGTGCCTCAGCATCCTCAAAATGAAGAACTTCTTCCTCAGGTCTAAATTAAACCTACCTTATTTTTAGTTTAAAACCATTATCCCTTGTCCTACCACCACTCTCCCTGACAAATTGGCCTTCCTTGTCTTTCCTTATGCCCCCTTTATGCGCTGGAAGGCTGCCACCAGATCTCCCCAGAGCCTTCTCTTATCCATGCTAAATAAGCCCATCTCTCTTAGCCTTTCTTCATAGGAGTGGTGCTTCAGCACTCTGATCATCCCCATGGTTCTCTGGACTTGCTCTAACAGCTCAATGTTCTTTTTGTGCTGGGGGCCTCAGAACTGAACACAATACTCCTATTTACTTAATTCTCATTTCTTTCTTTCTTTCTTTCTTTTTTTTTTGAAGTTGTTTTATTTCCCTGATGCATTTGGGCGTTCATTTAATTTTAACTGCAACGTTGAGGGAATAAATGCAAAAAACAAAGAGAAAACCACACTACCATGCTCCAGTGCTCTAGCTTCCTGCCAAAACCTGGGAACTGTTAATATTAACATCAATTTTTAGAAACATTTTCCAGTAGATAAACTTGGGATTTAAAATTTCTTTCCATTGTCCTCACATTTCCAAACTATGATGTATTTTTAAAGTCTCCTAGCTGTGGAACATTCAATGCAATCCTTTTTCTGCAAGGGAATGCAGTTACAGAAGCATGCTTACAAACTTTTCCAATGAAGCATTACTTCCATGGTTCAAATCAAGCCCGTAAAGTCGTCCTAAAAAGGGGATGCTGTGAGAACTAAGAGTTTGATAAAAGCAGCCCTATCACAACTGGTATCCATTCTAGAAGTGTCATTCCTTTACTCCAGAACCCACAGTACCCTAAGAAGGGAGGCAAGGCTGCCTCCTAACAAAAACGTATCCGTTTCAACTCTCAGTCATAGATCAGATTACTTCTGATTTGAAGGGACATTAAGAAGATTAACTTCAGCAAAGAGTTCTGAAGATTAAGGGTAAAGTTCTTTAGCTCAAGTTAATGTGCTTTTCAAAATACCAGCCTAAAATACCAGGTGCTGAATTTTCCTGTTCTTTCAAAGCCCAGCACTCACGCTCACCATTTATGGGCCATACCTTCACAGTACTCTCTGTATTTGCTGTGAACTGCCTACTTCTAACTTTTACTTCTTTACCCCAAAAGACTTTATATAAACTCTCTTTCCATGTGTCTGTTTTTGAGAACCCATCTTTCTTATATAAGGAAAATTCATCTGCTCTAAGCTCATCACCTTCTCAAATACTCATTGGAAAGGATTCGGAATTTGTCATCAGGCAATAGCTTTGCATTTAATTCTTGACTCCCAAAACCTTTGCAGGGAGAATACTGTTTTGCCTGCTGCTCTTTCCCCATTTCTGATGAGGTGCTGTAAGCAAACACCAGGTACTTATACTGCAATTCAAGCCTTAGCAGTATTCACTTCCAAACAGCATATTTAAGGACTTTTCAGACTGCCAAAACTAGGTGCTGTAAACTAGGTTAACTCTGAACAATACTGAAGCTTTCTCACAACAATACAACAGCATGATATACCTAAAATCTCTAAATTAATTACCCACCACATACCTCCAGTTCTTCAATAGTAGTATTCTCCTCATGGACTTTCAAGTCGTTCTGTGAGTCATCATCTCCTGCTTCTTGGCCACCTACAATTTCATTCAAGTATTGCTGATCAATCTTATCCAAGGCAGCTTTCAGGTCATTCCTCAGGCCCTAGAAAAGATAAGAAATGATTTGTTTGCAAAAAAAAAAAAAAAAAAAAAAATCCAAAAAAAAAAAGGGGGGGGAAAAAAAACCCCCCCCCCCTTCCAAAAAATGCCACAAAAAACAGAGCAAATAAAACCAGTTCAGAGCAGTCACAGTGAGCACCCAACTGCTGTTTTTAACAAAAGCCAAATTCTACAAACACATGAGATTACACATATGGTTTCAAACTGCTACTAGAAGTTAAGAGCTGCTTATAAATGGAAAAAGGAACCTGGCTTAGAGGATCCACATTCTTAATATGAAACATAAAATTTAAAGCTCTATAAAGGTGAATGACATTTCTCACCCTAAGACCAATTCAGGCTCTCCTCTTGGAATACACACACACAGTTATTTCCACTCTTCCATCACCATCCATGACTTCCTGGCACATTTTTATCAATCAGTTACTAGTTTAAAAATATCTGACCCACAAATTGGTTGTAACAATTACCCACGCTCTCAACTAACAGACAACAATGGCAGTGACTGAAGCACATCATGCAGAAATCCATCACAATCCTATTTATGACCTTGCTACTTCCTGAAACTTCTACAACTGCCATCAATAATTTTACCACACATAACAATGGGAGGGAGGAAACTTTTGTCAGCAAAATTATTTTTAGAAACTCATATCTGTTTATCCTTCTTTAAAGGACTTGAAGAGGAAAAAGTGCTCTTTTTCTGGGCAGCCCCAGGAGCAATTTGTCAAATTATTCAGTTTGTTACAAATAATGGAAGAAAACTCATAGCTTTGTACTCTTAGCTGGGTTGCAAATTTGATCAATAGTAAATACAAAACAAATCCCCATTGCAAATCCCAACATATCCCAACAAATTCCCAATCTCCTCACTTAATCAATGTGAAGCCAGAAGGATTAGATCAGTAAGCTGGAACGTACATATTTTAGTCATTTCTGAAGTCAGTGACTACTTTAAAAGGAAGCAGTGGGAGTGAAGTTTCTGTAAGAAGTTACAGCTCTAGAATTGAAGGATTTGAAAATTCATTTCTGTACCAGAAATACAGGATGCATTCCCCCTCTTCCTTACCTATCCAAACAGGCTAGTTCTAACAGCAAATTACTGTCTTCTCTGCTGGTTACAAAGCAGGCAACTGCATGTCTGGGGTTTCACTGCCACCTGGAGGCCCTCTTTTTCAATCAAAAAGGCTTTAAGGGTTTCTGTGGTGGAACTAGTTGATTTACTGGGCTGTAATCATGCACAGAACGTTAAAAGCACTCCTCCCAGGTTCCCCCACCATAAATTAGTAACCAGGAGCCAGCTGGTCTTACCTTGTTCACTTCAGGTGCCAAAATTTCTATCTTCCTCAGACGTTGAAATGCATCATAATCTGTTTCTCCAAACAGTCTGACCGGCTCGCCTCTCTCCCGTAACCTCCTGATAACCTGAAGAGAATCCAAATATTCCCTTACACAAACTCATAAAGGAAGGAAAATAAAATCCTGAAGGCTGGATTTCTTTACTTAGCTTAAAATAACAAGCTGTGCTGGACTGGAGAGGAAATGGCAATATTTTAAGCAGCAGAAAAACGTTCTAGACGCTTTACAATCCAAATATAAAATTCCCACGGCGTTTCAATGAAAGGTCATCCCAAATATCACCAACCTAAATCTTGCACAAACCCCAAACTGTTTCGTATATCCCAACTTCTTCCTGCTCTCACTTGTTTAAACAAATACATCAAAATCATCCCCTTGGCAGAGCTTAAATACCATTTCCAAAGCGACAGAAGAACTTGACAATCATCTCACTCGCTCTCGTTTGTCGCGGGCAATAAAGTGCTCTGCTGACTGGGCTTCATGTTGTCCCAGCACATTTGGGAGACTGGCTGGAAATTCTCATCCTTACCATTTGGTAAACATTAAGTCCCATCATCTAATGTGATAATTATTTTAAGGCTAGCTACAACTGAGGTGTAACAGCCTCCCTTGGCTGATTTGCAAGGTTATGGGCAAAGCAGAAAAGCAAACTTTATTTTCCCAGTTTCTTCTTGCATGCACTGCCTGTTAAATCTGTTTACACTTACCACTGTTTGTTTGGCGTATCAAGCAATAAGCTTACTGATACAATCACCAGGAAACACTCTGGTGACAAAGAGAAGAGCTTGCACTTCATCTCACACCATCACGTAACCAACTGTACTGACAGGACAAACCAACCAAATCTCGAACCAAACATGAAACAAATAACTCACATTAAAACTTCTGTGCCCAAAGTGTTTTGTAAAAGCAAAGGGACAACAATAACATCATCCTGAATGATCTCAGCTGAGCACTGCAGTATTTCCAGTAGATTTTATTCTGCACGTAAACTTTACTTCTGAACTTCCTACTTCTCTGCTGCTTCGTTGTCCAGATCTGTTTTATGATCTCACATTTACACCACTGTTCTTATCCTCAGAAAGAACAAAGAATGCACCAGTTGCTCCAGCTTCAGGACTTTCTTTCCCCTCACAGAAATCAAGACAAGTTTTCTAAACTCAGTTCTGAAAATTGGGTTCATATCAAAAAGCTACAAAGAAAAGAAGCTGAGAGAAATAAAGATTTGAGAAGCTCCCCGTGCCACTGTCAGCATTATCCAAGTAACAGGACGCTGTTCTAGGGGTCATCTGAAAAAGCTGTAACACATCACACCACCTATGTGCAAACCCACATGACAAAAAGGCTGCATCCATCTGCACCTCCAGATGCACTCACATGGACAAGAGATCCCTGAGGGGTAAATATTGACCCTAATTGCTGACTGCACAATGGAAATTTTTATTTGATACCACCTGACACAAAAAGCACAGATCACCAGAAAAAAGCCCTACCAAGAAATTTCAGATGCATGTTCTGCACAGTGCAGTAGTTTGCTCCTAGCTGTTGATTTTACCTCTTGTCTGGAAAGAGTCATTGGTAATTTTTCTTCTGCCAGTTCAAGTTCCAGCACTGGATTTGTTGAAGTCAGAGGCTTCTCCTCCTCTTCTTGCTGCTGCACCTACGTATAACAGACAGAGTTACTCATGAGCAAAATAAACTACACATCCATAGCAGTGTAAATGTACAGGAACTGTGGAATACAGATTGTAATACGACTATAAATCTCTTTGTTTCAGAGTTTTTGTTGTCCATTTCACAGAGCAATGAAAGCTTTCAAAAGCATCAGTGTTTACCAGAAACTGACTTCTGTAGGTTGCAGGAAGCAACCTGCAACAGGAAAGGGCAATTGCTAAGGTTTGTCAATCACGTGTCAGCACTGGTGCCAAAAACAGCAAACTCACCCTCTCTGCCTGTTGGTTCCTGCCCCTGCCTTACCCTCTTTACCTATGCAAAAGTATTTGCATCACTATGTGATGAATTAGATGGGAGAAATGATTCAAATGGGAAATAACCCAGCAAACAAAACTAAAAACTCCTCTCAGCCCACTTAATCTCCTCATCCAGCTCACCAGGCAGTAACACACACACACATGGCTACAAGGGCAGAAATGAAAAGCTAAGAGCAGAGAGAGAAGGGAGCTGCTGCTACTTGCAGCCAGCCTGAGATCTTCTGTCACTGAGAACTTCAGTGAGCTCAGCACCATCAGCGAGGATGCAGCCTTTCTGCTGGGTTTTGAGAGATGCTGTTTAAAGTAACACACCTTCCTACCAAGATTGTGTTCAGTTTCTTGCAGGTTAAAATAAATCAAAAAAAGAAAAAGAGAACTACACTTCCCCAAAAAGACAGCATCTCTTTAACAGCTTCTTTTAACCTAAAAGAAGGTGCTGGGATCAAGCAGGGTCCTGTTTGATTAAACTAACTTCAAGACAGCAGTGACATAACTATGGCTCCCTCACTTCTAATAGCAGGAGCAGATGCTGGCTAACATTCCTACAACAGAGAACATTCCCAGTGCCCAAACACATCACGTTTTTTCCTAGACTCCAGATTAGGACTTATTTCCTTTCTGGTCTCACTAAAAGGGAATAATCCTATTTAATCCTACACAGATCTGCAGCGTTCTCCCCACACAGGACAGGACGTTGTCATTTCCAGCGTGCATTCAGGTTGAAGAGTTTGGTGACTGTGCTAACCAGGTTTTTAAAAGTAGTTTATGTTCTTCCAAGCCAGCATGGTTCCATGTGCACACAGGGATCCCCCCGATGGCTGCAGATACAAGATTCAGCCACAGATCTCTATGCAACGTCATGCTATCAAACACAGAACTCAATCCCACAGTCGCAGGTGTTTGGAGCAAGCAAGGAAAGGACAATGAAATCAATGCTTTACACATAAAGGGAGGGCAAAAATAAACTTCCATCAGTGCAGGAGAGGGAACAGAAAATACAGAACACGGGATAGAAAATATGGAACTGTGCAAATATAAATACACTGATGGCAGAAGGATGTAATCAAATTTGAACTTACAAACTGCAGCATTAGGGAAAAAGATCTGGTCCATTCTCTCAGTAGGATTCCAAGTTACAAGTGATATTTTTACCGCAGTTATTTTGCTTTCAGTGCTTTCTTTTTCAAGCAAGTGAAATAATTATTAAATCTAACAAAGCAAAAGAGTACCTCAATTTAAAAAGAAATGAGTCTGTATTTTACATCTTATTAATGCAGTAAAGACCAAATGCAGAAATCTGGGAGGCTCTAAGACATACCAAACAAAGCAACTTATTTTAAAACCATTTTCAGGGTTACATTTCCAGTCAAAACCCATTTTGTAGCAGCACAGATATCCCATTTTAACAGCCGTGTATGGTTCTGAAGAATTCAGGCTAAAAAAGCACCAGGCAGTCACTTCCACTCAGAAGAGTGACCACATCCACAGACCACGTTCCCATGACTAAATGACAGCATTCCAAAAATTGCTGTGGCATTGATGTTCAAATATTTCACACACAGATCAAGGTTACAGAATAAGTCACTGAACGTGTGAAGTTCAATTGAAAACAAAGTTCCAGTTTGTGCCCAGGGACAGTAAACAGGAATGTGAATCTCTGTCTTTCTCAAGAGAATGCATATCCCCCCACATACAATATACACATACAATAACCAGGCAGGCAGGCATACACACAAGTGGCAAAGAAAACTGCATTCTTTCCATTTCAGGAAACAATTTCCCTGATATGTTACAAGGCAGGCACAGCCTTCCAGATCACTCATTTGTTTCCAAATGCACCTTCAGTTACCAATCGTTTTCAATTGTTCTGCCAGCAAAATAACACTGTGTTGCACCCTTTCAGTGCAAGGTTACTGATGGCCAAAAGAAGAAAGGCACACAGCATGACAGCGGGCAGAGTTTTGTAATATCCACCACATTACACTGATTTCTTCTGGACATTTTGGCAAAATTTTGAATGGACAGTGCATCCATTCTTGGGAGGTGGCCATATTAGATCCAGTGTTCATGCCTAAAAGCACAGTCTGAAAAGAAAGGAGACAAGCTTTGATCCCAAGCCACGTCATGCTTTCCACAAAATAAGTAAACAAACAAAGAAAAAGGAAAAGCCAAAGCATAACACAAACATAAGTAGCTGTATATCATGCATATCTTTTCCTGCATTGAAAATGGTTTTGGAAACTCATACCTCTCCAGGTGGCTTCTCATTTACAGGCTTATGTACAACATCAACAGATTGAACAAAGAACAACAATTATCATTAACAACATTTGTACTGTTGATAATAAAATGTAGACTTCAAAGCAAACATACAAGTTCCTGAAAGAAGAGTAACAATACCTTGTAGCCACATCTCTGGAAGTAGGCCTCCTCTTCTTTTTTAGCTAACTCACTGCGTTTGAAGTATTTCTTATTTCCCTAAGAGACAGGAAAACTGTTAACATTTTAAAGTTTTAAATAATTCTGCAGAAAAGGCTCACATCTCCTTACTTGACTTGTTGAATTCAGCTACATCTCTTCACAGACATGGCTACGGTACCACATTCACAGTTGGGAGCACCTCTGAAAATCAGCAACACCAAGTGACTTTGCAACATGTAAGCCTGAAAGTACAGTGTGTTCAGCAGGCCTTTAAAATCAACATTCTCTTTGCCACGTAAGATCATGGCAACAGTGAGTTAACAGAAAGCTTCCTTCAGATGTGAACAATGAGGCCCAGACTGTTTAAACATATCAGACAAAACAAGCTTTTTCAAACTAAATAAAAGGTGCTTAACGAGACCCTTCAGGCACACAGCAGCTGGTAACTGTGCCATCCAAGCCCTTGCAAGCACATTCTCACTGCCCATGATCTGTGCTGTCACACTGTGATGAGAAGCTACATCTTCAAACATATTGTTCTCAAACTGACAATAGAAGCAAAGTGAAGTAAATGTAGTCTCCCAATCTGTGTCAATCAATACGTTTTCGTTGCAGATCACGCAGACCATCCGAATCCCAGAACACCACCCTAAACCTTGCTCTAACATCAAGGCCAAGTGGTAATAGTTTTAAACTTAAAAAAGGGTTGATTTAGATTACATATTAGGAAAAAGATCTTTCACTCTAAGGATGTTGAGGCCCTGGCACAGCTGCCCAGGGAAGCTGTGGATGCCTCATCTCTAGAGGTGCTCAAGGCCAGGTTGGATGGGGCCCTGTGCAGCCTGAGCTGGAATTTGGCAATCAGCTCATGGCAGGGGTTAGATCTGGATAATCCTTTCCCTTCCAACTCAAACAGTCAAATAATTCTGTGAATTTATGAACATGGATTCCTGGTTCTCTCCCTGTTTTTCACCTGTCTAACCCAAAACAACCATCAACGCTGAAATCCATGCTCAGACATCCTCAAAAGCACACATACACTCCTCTGCAGTCCCAGCAGTGCTCCCTATAAGTAATGCGGGAAGAGAATTGCAGACGGGCAAAGCGGGCACAGCCACAGAACCACAGAATATCTCCAGATGGGAGCACATCACCGAGCCCAACTCCTGGCTCCACACAGCAGCGGCCTTAAGTCAAACCTCACGTCTGAAAGCGCTCTCCAAACGCTTCCTGCACTCCAACACCTTGGATCCACTGCCCTGCAAAGCCCGTCTCAGGGCCCGACACTCTCTGGTGAGGAACCCTTTCCTACTGTCCATCTTCAGCCTTACTTCCAACCCTGAAATAACCCTAAGGACGCTGCAAGGCCTCGACGCGGTGTCCCCACAGCCCGCCTCACCCCCACCAGCTCCTTGTCTTCCAACTGCTGCCGCTTGCGGCTGATCTCCCGCTTCAGGATATCCATGGCGCTGAGGCCTCCTCCGCCACCTCCGCGCCGGAAGTGGTGTAGGAAAACAAACCGTCACTTCCGCTGGCCGCCCAGGCCAAGCGCGCTCACAGTGCCCCCTAGTGGCTTGGAGTGGCAGCAGCGAGGGAGTGTATCGGGTGGCTGTGACCACGTGACGGGGGTGTGACAGCATGCCGTTGTCACCGGTGGCAGGGCCTGCGAGAGCAGCGCAGGGACGCTTCGAGCATTTCTTCCTTAGGTGCTCAAACTCACGCGAGGGATGGGTGCGGTGTGGACTCCCCCCATGCGTACTAGAAGTAAATCCTGCTGCCCTCATTAGCTTGGGCCTTTATCACTGTGACGTAGGCTGGGAAATAGCATAAAAAGATGCTGGGCTCTGAAGTTCCTCTCTTGTTTTCCTTATTGACTGCTTTTCACAGAATTACAGAATGGCCAGGGTTGGAAGGGACCTCAAGGATCACAAATCTCCAACCCCCCTGCCACATGCAGGGCCACCAACCTCCCCATTTAATACCAGACCAGGCTGCCCAGGGCCCCATCCAACCTGGCCTTGAACACCTCCAGGGATGGGGCATCCACAACCTCTCTGGGCAGCCTGTTCCAGCACCTCACCACTCTCTCTGTAAAGAACTTCTCCTTGACATCCAAGCTGAACCTTCCCTCCTTCAGTTTGAAACCATTTCCCCTTGTCCTGCTTTTATCCACCCTTTCAAAGAGTTGATTCCCCTCCTGTTTGTAGGCTCCCTGTTAATGTTTTCTCCATTGGTAGCCATCTTGTGCCTTGGGAAATCTGAGAGGTCCTCAAGCAATGGGTAAGAAGTCAGTTATAGGCTTAAATTCATCAGGGCTGCACCTTACTGAAAATGTTTTGAAGGCCAGCAAGCAGTGCAAAGTGAATACTGCTGTGACCTTTGTCTAGGAGCAGCCTGGTTGATGGCTGCACTTCCATCTCATAGAATCATGCAATATGCCGAGTTAGAAGGGACCCACAAAAATCCTCAAATCCAACTCCTGGCTTCACACATGACCACCCAAAATCCAAATCCTAGCTCTGAGAGCACTGTTTAAACTCCAGCAGCCTGGGGGACATCACCACTGCCCAGGGCAGCCTGTTCCATGCCCACACTTTCTGGTGCAGAACCTTTCCCTAACAACCCCCAACCCTGCTGACACAGTTCCCTCGGGAGCTGGCAGTCCCCAGAGAGCAGAGCTCAGTGCTTGCTGATGAGTTTAAGGGTGTTTTTAAGCCTAGGCTGGAGGGATATAGATTAGAAATCATGCCCTGCTTCACCTCAGGCTGGAACGCGATCACTCTGCAATGAGGAAGCGGCAACAGCCCTCCTATGCTTTTTCATATTTCTCTTAATGGAAATTATCTCACAACTGATGGTGAAAGGATCCGAGCAGATCTAAGCAGAACGGCCTGGGGAAGTGTGCCCACACTTGTGTCAGGACAGAACAGAGAGGCTGTGGAAATGCTCTGTGGTGGGTTCTATGGCAAACTAATCTGGATGCTCACATAAAAGTGACAGCTGCCTCTTTCAATCAGCTGCAAAGTGCACAAAGCCTCATGCCTTTCTTTATTTCCTGCCTCAATCTCTTGTTCAGGTTTGACATTGTATCTCCATTAGAGTCAGTACAAAAGGAAGGAGGAAAGATAAGTGACAGACAGTGTTGCCAATAATGCAATTAGTCTGAGATGGTACCTCATCCAGAGGCTTCTCTGGTTTGTAAAATTCAACGCAAACCAACAAAGTAATAGTCAAAGAAAACAAATGAACAGTTTAGATAGATCAACAGCTCTGGCTAGCTGTTTTAACACTCTACTTCTAAAAAATGTCTAAAAGTTTTCTAAAAGTGACACAAGCATCCACTTGATGCCCTTCCACTACTCCTGACTCTATGCTCATTTGCCTTCAAGCCAAAGTGTCATTTAATGTATATCCTCTCTGTATTAGAACTGGCATCTTGTCCCATGGAAGATAAATGACTATCTGCAAAACACAGCATCTTCAAAAAGAACTGCTTTCTCTATATAAATGTGTACGTATGTTGGCCTCATGGAAAAGTTCTGTGAGGGCATTCACTAGTACTTCCCTGAAGGATGAAAGGAAAAATATGTACTAGTTGTCATCCATTTTCTCAAGACTTCTCTTCCTGAAGAGATAAGAAACTCTTCTGATGTCTAATAAGAAGTATTTCCTTCCTTTTCTTTCTTTAGCAACGCAAGGAGATCCAGCCCAGCTTGCTCTCTGATTTCCAGAAGGGCAAATCTCTTTGACCCCTCTTTGCCTCAGGCTCAGGGCAGCATTTTCTGTGGGACACAAATCACTGAAACAGTTGGATCGAGCCTTGGCTGGAGTTGGCCCAAAGCTTCTGTTCCACAGAACATATTCCTGAGGGTATATCTGTGCTCATAGTTTGTTACCGTCTCCGTCTGCTTCATTACCTATCTCTCGTTCTTTGCCTATCTCCATTCAGATGTGCTACCTCGTTGTGTACCTGAAAACTCCATCTTCAAAGTCATGGCACTAAGGCCAGTTCACTCCATGGGCTCTGCTCCTTAGACAAGGTGGCACGGACACGCTGTTCTTTCACTCCATGGGACCAAGATGCCAGGTGCAGCTTTGCTCTGAGGAGCCCTGACCAAAGAAACTGCCTAGCAGCGTGCTGTGAAAGCTCACGGTTCCTTTGCTGTGCTGGCCCCTCATCCCTGCAGCGATGCTTTAGATGACATCAGCGCATCAGATATTTTTAGCATGTAAAATGGGTGCTTTTCCAAGATGTATTGCAAACCGTGTCTTTCTCATTTATCATACATGGCATTATTCTACTCATTAAATTCAATTAGATCACTGCTATAACATTTAGCTTGACTATTTTCTACTGCTCATGTTTTGCTTTTCAGGGCAGTGCTGCTGGTTTAGTACCACGATGCCTGTGTATTTCTATCTCACATGTGATTAATAAATGTTATATTTGCTGTCAGGCTGCAGCCAGGCCCTTAAGCTCTCCCAAAACCACTTGCAGAGTCTTGAGAGCTCACTGCAGCTGAGCTCAGTCTGGAAGCAATAGTATTACTAATGTTTTCTCTATATCCAGGTTTCCACAGACCTCTGGAACAACCCCACAGAGTTAACCACAAACCTACTTTGAAGTAATTCCCTTCACAACATTCCATATTAAGTCAAGACTGAAAAGGTAAATCTAGAAGCTACTCAAAATCTTGGAACGTTCACAAGAGCCTTGTAAGTATTAGAAATACAAGCTTAAAACATACACGAGGTGTTTCATTCCAATTTCTTGATGATTAACTGATTGCTCAGCTTTATCTGCTGCAAGCCAACTGTCAGCTTGCAGAGAGATTATTTGAAGGCAGCTCAGAAATACATCATTTCACTCAGACAACCCAGATGTCATCTGTTTGCCAAAGTGGTGAAGCCGATCAGAATGATTTTGGTTGTACTTAGTTGTTACATCCAGCTTATATTCAGCTTTATATTTGGTTTACATTCAGCTGTTTTTAGGTTGTATTCAGTATTTTATGGGTGTCCACTTTCACTTTCCTATTTGATATTAATACAGGGAGAAAGCACAGCTCAGCCACACACAGGAGGCAGAATTAATGCCTTTTAGCTGACCAACTCTGCAAAAGAGTTCAGGTAACACTGGGAACCTCTTTCTGGTAGGTATGTGGTTCCTTTTATTCATCTTCAAAATACAAAATGCAAAGAAGACATTTTATAAAGTTGGTTTTATGACCAAGTATGTTTACCTTTGGCAATAGGACTCTGTGTCCAGTCTCACTCTTTTATTACTTATTAAAGTAGCCCTTAACATTTTGGAAGGGATGAACCCATCTGGTTCCCCATGTTCAACTGGTTTGTTCACAGGTCACCTGCAGATATGTGACAGCTGGCAGCACCTTTGCAAGTTGCATATTCCTAAAATTCTTGCACTGGGGATGCGGCCTTTCCCTTTGCAAAGGGAATTTAAGACACTCATAGGCTTGCTTTTCTTACTTACCTTTCAGAAACCCCTACCCAGTAGCACATGATCCCCTGGAGGTCATAGACTGAGAAACACCCAGCCAGGGAGATGAGGAAAAAGGATAGCACTCCACGGGTGTCCAAACGCCACTTACAAAGACAAGAAATGCTCAGAGAAGCAATGGCAGAAAAAAATCCCCAGCATTTCTAACAGAGGTCTTCAGAAGGATATGACAGCTGTGCATCATTAGGGCTAAAAGAAGCATTTTGATTTGTTTAGGTTTGCTTTTTAAAGCTACAGTTGGTTAGCTCTCATGGCAAATGAACCTCACCATTCCTCTCTGCCAGGACAGACTTCTGTCATGCCCCAGAAAATGCTTGGGAATGTGGGGACTCCACAATGTTACTAATTAGTTAGGCTAGTATGGCTTTTAGAGACGTGCTTGAAATAACTGTTTAAATGATAACTATCCTCTGGTTTTGATTAAGGAATATTTCTTGCTCAGGTTATCCAAAGGACACGTGTCAATTCCCATCCCAGCAATTTTATTTTCTGTGAAACTGAGGTCATGTAAAAACTCATTATTGTTTCTCAAAAGCATCACATTTAAGAACAGCTAATTATCACCAAACTGGCAGGTATGGGAGATATCTCAGGATAATTTTGTTGTTTTAAGAAGCTGTGCCCATCGCTCCGTTTGCAGCACAGTGCCATCAGAGCCCCTGGTGAATCTGTGTATCAGGATCACAGACTCATAGAGTCATAGAATGGTGTGGATTGGACCTTGCGGATCACCAAGTTCCAACGCCCCTGCCACAGGCAGGATATCACCAGGGAGACTGTGCTCATTTGACAGCAGTTGAACACAGACACTGACCATTTGTCAGTGAAATCAAAACGTTGCAGGATAATGGTCATGCAATTTATATGTATATATATATATATGTCTGTAAATCATCCTCATTGATGTCACTTCAGCAGTACAGGGCAAACCACATCAGGTGGGGAGCAGTTACTCTCAGCATAAGTCTGCACGACAGATAACCTTGAGATTTTCCAGGAAAGCTGCAGTAACAGGACTAATCCCTGCTACTGCAGACTGGTTGAATTCCATGCCTTGAGCTCTAGATCCACGCCTCTGTCTCTCTCTTGCAACTTCTCCAAAGGAGGGTCTATGCACCGCAATTCCTGTTCATGGGACATTTTATCTGTATTCAAATTATAGGTGAATGCACACAATGGAAAGCTTTAACTGCCAAACAGCTTTTGGTGGATGGTAGGAAATCTCATAAAACATCTGGTTTTCTTCTATTTTTGTGTGAATAGAAGATAGATCTTTGAGTGTATTGTATTTTAAAGTTTGAGTCCTTTAGTTTCTATCCAAACCAGGTAAGAAATCTCTGTGTTGTTACTAAATGATCAAACCTCAGTGCTGTCAGTTTGATCCCTGCAGGATTTGTCCATCTCTGACAAAATACCCAATCCAGTACACCAGCTGCCTCAGTAGAGAGGTCAAGGACTGAAAGGTGACGGAGTCTTCAATATTTACACATCTTTGAAGGTAAATCCAGGGGGAGCCACTCTAATGAAAATGCTGCTGCATACATCTCACTGATGAATAAAAGCATCATTCTCTGATGTTGTCAGTCTTCGGTCTGACACAGATATTAAATTCACATTAAAAAGTGCATGTGTGAGTAGATTTTGAACCACACTGTGCCTTGCAATAAAACTCGATTTTTTTGGACTGCTTTTCAGCAGGCAGGTAGTTATAAACATGTCTTCAACTATTTTCCCCACCTGAAAAGCAAGTACTATTTGAAAACATTTAGGGAAATTGAACGCCTTAGTAGGAGCTGCAGCAACTTTTCTTGAATTTATTTTAGCTTACATCAGTATTCTGAGCTACAAGGATTAGAATGTAGCAGAGAGACTCTCGTTGGGAGCGGGGATTGAAGGAGCCGAGGCAGCAGCCTTGCAAGTTGACAGGGATGCTAATATAGCTGCTGCGGAAGTGTGGAGAGCAGATCAGAGCAGCTGGGTGGGCTGATAGAGGGGATCAGGGCAGCCCAGAGGAGCAGTAAGAGGATCCAAATAAGTGGATTAGTAGCATACCAAAGCCCACATTACTTTTAGTTTGCAAACTCCCATTGATTTTAGTGCATGTGCATTTAGTAATGTGTGTGTGGCAGGAGAAATGGAGGAGGATCTAGGCAAAATCAAGACACTGAGAGCATCTCCCCGTGGCAAGCTGAAAACAGTAAGAAGGCTGAGCTAGGGAGGCACAGCATGATGTCCCCACATCAGTCTCAGTCAGGACCTAGAGGAGGACAACTGTAGTCGGGGCTCCTGCAGCCTGCAGCCTCAAGGAGCTGACTAACATTTCTAAATGCTAGTGTTCCTTCAGCTGATTCTGCATTTGTTTTCTCTCTGTACCTCCAGTGTCTGTCTCTTTCCAGAGTTGCAGTCTTGCATCTGTCTTCAGCTGCGATGAGTGAAGCAAACAGGAGCATAAATGTAGGTATGATCAGCAGCACAGCTCTCTCTGAACTCTTTCTAGAAGATGACTTGTTGGGCTGCAGGACTCAGTGCTGAGCTTGCCACAGCTTGTGCCTGTAGTACTCTTCAGTGATGGGACCCTCAGCCTAGCTATGCTCAGCCTCTCACCATTAACACTGACTCTGAACTACCCCAAGCTTAAATGTGCCCTTTCCTACAGTGCCAGCCGGAATCTGTACTTCATAGACAGAGTCTCTTCATCTCTTTAGACAGAGTTGGTAGTGATGCAGAGAGACATCCAGACTTTGCCAAGATTTCTAAGCGCTTTTACTCTTTATATAGCACCGAAATTTCACAAAGTTCCTGGCAAAATAATGAGCCTTGCTCACACTGCCCTCAGTTATCTTGAAGCATCCTAGGATTTAAGTGACAAGTAGAGCAAAATTTGCACAGCTTTTGATTTCTGCACGTTGTGGAGAAGCACAGAATTGCTATGGGCACATTTTTCCATTCTTCCACATTAGCTTTCATGAAAAGTTATTGAGACATTTTCCTCTTTGTTATCCATCCAAACATGGCTTGGATACCTTGGTCCCACTAATCCCAGAATTCCGATTTGAAAACAGACCTACTCTACAGAAGAGTTAGTAGAGAATCATAGGATTACAGAATCATAGAGTGGCCGAGGTTGGAAGGGATCTTAAAGATCATCTGGTTCCAAACTCCTGCCATTGGCAGAGTTGCAATCTTAATATTAATTATTTTACAAGTATTCAGTCAAAATGGATGGCTGTCAGACTTTGACTTTTAGACTACAATGCCCTTCTTTGCAATTTTACACCAAGGTCCATGTAGAATGATGGAAGGAAAAGTCTAGCTTTACAGTAGAAATTGATTTTGCAGCCTGATACAGAAGTATACAGAGGGCTTGTAACACATACACAAAGAACACTTTGTACATAGGCTCAGTTATAGTCCTTATTGTTGAGCCAGTTCTGGAATGCTTTAGTCTGCCTGGGCTGGCAAACAAACAAAAATATTGCTCTGTCCGGTAGCTTTTTCTTTTAAATTTATGTGAGGAAGATTAATGAGCGAGAGAACAGACAAAAAATTGTTTCAAAATAGTGTCCCAAAGGAAAGGAGAGTGAGAATAGAGGCATGCTAAGACGTCAAATACTTGAAATGTTACAAGGGAACTTACTGGGGACTAGAAAACAAGTTAAACTACACTTCTATGCTTCAGACTTCATCACGGCATCCAGAAACCTACTTCTGTATTGACCCAGATATGGTGATACTGAAAGCCCCCCAGAAGGGAAGGTTAGCAGTAAGACAGTGTGACATCAAGATGAGTTAATTACTTTAGACTGGAAGGTGAGAAATAGTACTGCCTACACATTTTACATGACCACAAAAACATCACTGGAAACCTGCAAGGGAAAATTGCTACTGCAGTTTATAAAATCTTCAACAATATTCATTAAATGTAACTAACTGGAATAGCTAACCTATTAACCTGTCACCTATGCAACTCCTGATCTCTAATTTGCCTCTTCACTCTCCTGCTTTCTAATGCCACTTTGAATTTCCTCAAATTCCAAAAGGAGTGGAAATCACGTCAAAAATAGGACAGCCAGCAGATTCTTTCTGCTCCTCTTGACCTTATGTTGATTCCTTGACATGGAAAGTAAAACCTCAAATCAAATCATCAAGTTTTTAACAATTTTTTTCTGTATAGTTTTTTCATCTGAAAAGTTGAAAGATCTCTTCAGAGGGCTGTAATGTTCTCCTCAGTTCTAGGATTCTTCAGTCAATAGTTTAGGACATCCTGATGTAAAGGAACACTGCTGTTGTGAAATATTGCTGAATAATTATGTTTAATTGATTAGTTCTTGATCTGTAAAATATCAGATAAAATATCAGATATCAAAATACATGTAAAATAAATTAGTAATTACACAAAGCAGATTATTGTCAGAAAAAAACTAGAATCAGTCAGAATGAGGAGGGGATGTTTTGAAAGTAACAATAAAATCGTAACTAGGAAATTGCCAGGGATAATCAGGATGACTTGAAGTATGTTGCAAGATAAAGCCTTTTTTTAGTTAGCTAATTTCATGGCATTTTGAAATACACATTACTCAATGGCTGATCTGATTGAGGAAATACTTTGTGACTATTATTGAGTATGTGTAAAAGTGTGCTGAGTTTTCCGTATTTTCGCCAGGAAATAAAAGAACTGTGGTTTCTTTACGTAATGATAATAATCCAATATTAAGAGATTAAATGAAATAAAAGATGAACCTAACAGCTGACTGAACTGTCCTTTGGATCCAGTACGCTTTGTCGTAAGTCACTTGGCTGCCACAGAGGTGCAGCCAACTAGCTGGAGCGACACAAAGCAGCAAGGAATTAAGGCAACTTTGTTTCTCCAGCTACAATAATGTCAGAATCAGCTAGATCGGGTTGCTCAGGGCCCCGTCCAGCATGACCTTGAATGTCCTCAGGGACAGAGAATCCACCTTCACTCTGGGCAATCTGTGCCAATGCTTCTCTACCCTTACCGTAAAAAAAAAAAAACATTGGAACAGTGGTCCATAGCAAACAGACAGTCTCAGTCTAGTTGTAGATTACCAGCCCCAGAACACCCCCAAAAGAGGCTTGCAACTTACTGCACATGGAGACTACAGGAGCTTTTGAGTCCTTGAGGTATTTTTTTCTACTTCATGCCTGAGCAACATTAGCAGTACAGGATGGAACAGTTGTTTTGCAGCTACTGGATCCTCCTACACATTCTGTGGATAACTAGAAGGCTTTGACCTAAAGTCACCTTGTCCTAGTTTCTAATTCACTTTTATGCAGATGTGATTGCAGGATCACAGCCTTGGTATCCAATCTGGCTAATACTTTCATAAATGAAAACCACGAGATTTACTGATCCGAGTAATCTTAATTGGGCTTGTTTGCAGGAGAAGCTCATTCGGCATGCAGCAAGGAGGGAATCTCTCAACAGACATACGAGAAGCAAAATGAGAAATACTAAGGAAGAAGGGGGTGTGCTACCTTGTACAACGTTGCTTGAAACTCCAGTGTCAAGCATTCAGACTAAAACATCGTTTTGAATTGTGGATGTTCCTTTAAGCAAAAAAATCTAATGCAGAAGAGGAAGAACTGAAAAGAAAAAAATAACAGTTGATAAAGTACTTTTTTTTTTCATAGTTTACATCCCAACATGCTTCACAAAATTGAATAAGGAAGGAAAAAAGAACTTTTTATTTTGGTAGCACATTCCAATGGCGAATGCAGGATAAGACCCAGCATGTGAGCTGGACAGTTCACGAAGGCCTTACGTTCCATAAAATTCTCCTACTGTCCCAACATGGATGAGAGTCAAAAACCACGTTTCAGCAGTGCTTTAAGTCTGATAAATAAAGTTAGCAGTTAGCGGACAGGAATCAGCAGATTGTTTGAGACAAAATATATATATATATTTGTACACAAAATTCAGGCGCACTGCTTCTTGATCTCCAATCTGACTTCACTGCGCTCTCCCAGAGATTAATTGGACCCATATAATTTAGCAAACAGCATCTGACATCCAACTACCTTTGCTGCTTCAGCATTCACCCAAAAATATGTAAGGCAGGATTTTAAATAGTACGTTAGCCCAGTTTCCTCTTACAAAGTCTTACAGCAAAGTTTAGGAAAATTCCAAAAGTAGCATATTGATTGCCTCTGGGATTTTCCACTTAGCAATTTAATAGAAAATTACACCCTTACCCAATCTGCGAGGTTTCCATAACCTCCCTCATGAATTTAATTTTCCAGAGTCTAATAAATTTTTACCATTAGGCATATTTTCTGATATTGCTTCACCATTAAGCCCATTTCCTGATCTTGCTTTTTTGGAACTTTGGATACTCTCCATGCGGTGTTTGGACAGCACCTTCCACAGGTGAGTTCAGGTCTGTGTCTACAAGCACCGCTACGATACAAATAATATTGCTAATGATCGTTATTGTTACTATTAACTAGTATTAACATTCACATTTGTTTTCCTCTGAGCAATTTTCTAACCCCAAGCGATGGGATCAGTCAATACAACTGGAGCCAGCGGAATTCTCCTGGGCTCCCTGATTAGACCAAGAGATTGGCTTCTGCTCAAGTGTGCCCATGTAGCTATCTATCACTTACTCCTCTCCTTGTCACGACAGCCTGGCCGCATTTAAAACACAAGATGAAGACTGGGAGCTGTGTTTTGGTTAGCTGTAAGAGTCTGAGCGCTCTGTAGGCATGCTTTGCTGTGAAAACTATAGCTGTACCAGAAATGCACATAGTGTAATGTAAGTGAAATAAGTGAGCCAGAAGCATGGCTGGAAGCATCAGCAGGTGGATAAAGCACTAAGTTTGGCTGCGTCTGAATCATCCATATGGCTGCGCTGACCTACTGGGTGATGGTCTGAGGGCTGGCAGGTGCTTCTGCGGAGGACTGGGACTTCTGTTATGGGATGTCATGTTTAACTACTGAGTGTGAATGCCGGTGTCAGGGCTCAGCGCGCTCCTCACCGCACTGCAATGCCAACAGGCACATGGCTGTAATGAGCTCGTGGGCTCCAGCCCAGCCCTGCTCCTGGGGTACATAAGCTGGATTTTGCCCAACTTGCACAGCAACAACTTCGACCACCACAGAGTTCACAGGCTGGGATCGCCTCCTATCACCCCGAAAGTTGCCCATCGGCCCTGAGCGAGCGGCGGGCCCGGGGCAGGCCCTCAGGGAGCCCCGAGGCGGCGCAGGCCGCGCCGAGGGCCACCGCTCTGTCGCAGTAGCCTGGCACCTTTTGCCCGCGGGCAGCCGGGGCCGCGACGCCGAGCCGCGGCCCTCAGCTCGGAGGGAGCGGCGGGGCGAGAAGCGGCGGCGGCGGCAGAGGGAGCCAGCAAGCGGCTGTGTGCAGGGGCGGGCGGGAGGCGGGGGACACAAAATGGCGCTGCCCTCTCGGCCCCTCTCCCTCCGGCCACCCTCCG